>NC_057814.1:533382103-533387780 GCF_018294505.1 Triticum aestivum
CTGGACAATAATCATATGGCTTGATTTGAGCTCGATCTTGGTCATTAGCTCTCAGGGTCACCATGGCATGTGGATATTGATAGAATAATAGCGGTGCATCTCTCGGAAGATCTGTGTTATGATGGTGTGTCTAGAATGTCACTACATGTTGTGGCTGAAAACTAGCCACCTTTCTTTCACTTGTCAGACTGGCAATGGCGTAGTTGCACCGCCTCTTTGTTGAAATTGTTTTCTTTGCTATGATCTTCTAGCCTTGATTGGTCGGACTCGATATCTAGGATGAAAGTCTTTACCTTAACATTCATAGGCTTGACCAAGCAATGTCGGTGCGTGTTCCTACTTCCTTCTTGAAATTTTGTCATGGAAGAAAATTATGAGGTTACAATGCTAGTTGATTGTTTCTCATCTTGTCATGGTTTCGTCATTGCTATATACTTCTTGGACTCTACTTGTAATTTTAAGCACCGACTTGCATCTTATTTAGTTAATTTATGGTTACGTGCATTTGCGAATGCCGGGCAGGAGGCGCAGAAAAAAAGGTTTTGACCCTCCTTTTTTTAGAAGAAAGCAACCGGTTACACATATTTAAAGCAGCAAATCATTAAATCGACCGTGGACGGTGGCGGCGCTGGCGAGGGTGAACGCGTGGGAGCTGAAATTTCCTTCCCGCCAATGGTTTTCTGGTATAGAGGGCGCTATAAAATTTTCCTCCAAACCTCCATATTTAGAGGACGGTGCAGTTTTTTAGGGGTGCTGTAAAAAAAATTACAGTACAGGCGGTTTTGCGGGATATGGTCTGGACCTTTTTTCGAGGCGTTTTAGGGGTATCTGCTAGAGTTGCTCTTATATGCACGACATGCTGACATCCAAAATATAGGAGTGCCCAAATCGAAGAGTTCACACGACTGAATGGAAGCTATCAATAAATAAGTTCGATCAAGATTTAAATTTATTTTTTGGAATTTGGGAGCACCCACTCCTCAAATGCTCCCATGCCACCATCTCTCAAAAATACATTTTAATGTTTCAAAAAGTTCCGAAAACATTTGTTTAGTGTTCACAAGACTTGTCTCAACAATCCCTAAAAATTTCAAATCCAAATTCAAAATATACGTGGAGAAACAAAAAGAAAATTCAGGAGGTGAATAGTGTCTTTTTTGGTTTTGTCTTTTTGTGACACTATTCACTGTGGTTTGTCATTTCATTTCTCCTTACGTATTTTGAATTTGGATTTGAATTTTTTGGGATTGTAGGCCCATGTCTTGTGAACATTCATAACGTTCTTCGGGAACTTTTGAAATATTTAAATGTATTTTTGGAAGTTGGGAGCATTGAAGGAGTGGGGGAACCGGATATTTTCCAAAAGATTTTCAATGACTTTTCAAAACAAAAAACTGAGTGACCATATACCGACGACACGCCTACTCCCTGTATTATATTTCGCCTTAGTGTGTGCTGGGCACAAGCTAAAGGCCTGGTGGGCCGTGACATGATTATGACCATGACCACACGCACGATCTGGACAAACTTCCCTTGGGAAATCCCCGATCTAGGCCAGCAGAATGGACAAGGTGGTGAGCAATCGCACGGTGGTCGACGACATGCCTCCTGCATAGCATTCGGTACACAAAATTATTTCAGTTTCTTAGTGTTAGTGCGTGCCATCACGGGATCAAACTGTTTCATGACTTTATTGGAGTAGTATTCGTATATTTTGGGGTGTGCAGCACATCCCAGGGCTCAGGCATCACACATATTCAAACAAATCTCCCTAGTGCATGTGGATGGATTAGTGTTGCAGTATGATGTATGAGACTATGAATTAATGTTATTAGTGAAACTTGGTACCATATTTTATGGAGTGACGGCATGCCTATACATCATTGAGAATTGTTTTTTTATCAAAGGTCATGCCAGAATTCTGTGTGCAAGAATTCCAGCGATGTTGCGAGCTTCACAAGCTAGTCAGAGGGATTGAGCTCGGCTAGTTCGCCGTCCAAGCCATGACCCGGGCCTCGAGCCTCGAGCTTTCTATCCACCCCTGGCACGGCATGATTCATGGTGCAGGCGAGTGGTAGGAATTTAATCAATCATCTATCATGCCTGGGGCTGTCTCACTTAACAATGTTATGATTATCTGTATGGTTTTGCTAGCAATTTTGATGGTGGATGCAGATGGGAATGCGCCGCACGATTTTGTCATTTTCCCGCGTGTACCGTTCTGGTTTTCGGATCTGAATGCAAACGTTACTTTGATGAGTGACTGTGTACATTGGGGGTGTCGACATTGTTGGCTCACTTGATCTTAACTGTCAATTCAACTTTCGTTTAGATAATAGAGGAAAGAATCTTCTGCAGCCTATGCACCTCCGGATGCACGAACATGCAAATTGAACAGAGAAATATTATAAATTAAATAAGTGGTTGAAACACAGCAAGTTTAGTTGCTAGACTATGAGAAATAAATCTAGTCCGAGCAGCTGATAAAGCGCTCAAGTGGTTGTGCGATCATGCCGACTAATACATGGCAGACTGTTAGTGTATATATAAATGTTTTGATTGGTCGCACACAACTTGCTGAAACATATCGAGGATGTGCACACAATGACACATAAACAGGACATGCATCCCGATGCAGATAGTAGTAGAACACATGGTCTATGGCATGCACGAACCAACAATCAAAATGTCAACTGGTTAATTAATCATTGTGCGATCCTGCCGTTGATCTGAAAAAATAGCACACGGCCCATCACAAAAATACGAAGCTGATCTAGACATTTATTTTCGAGGGATTTGCTAGCTCCACGATTTATTCCACGAAATGAGATGCTTGCACGTCTGAAACCCATTCAGCTATCGCACAAGCATGATGAGTTTAGATGTAATTTATATCTTAATGACAAATGTTCCGTCGACTCACTTTATTCAGCCCACACCCCACGCCGATAAACCTATGGATAATTAAAAGGTTATGGATGAAAATGCCTTTAGTAGTGAACATTTTCCATTGGTTTTCAAACCTGATCGTGATCTTCATGAGACAAACTCGCATGTAAGAGCTAGCATGAGTAAATCTTGTGTCTTTGGCCATAATTAACCATGAGTCAACTAAACACCTTTTTTGTGTAAGTTGGCTCACTGTGTCTGACCCATAATTCGGCTAGCTTTAAACATCCGCCCCTCGTAGTGTTTGTAACATGTTTGACAACTGGGATGGTTGAGGGATATTGATATGAAGTTTACATCCTGGATATATCCTTTGTAAAAAAATCAAGAAAATACGAGAATTTTTTCTACCAGTAATAGGTCTTTGTTGCTAGGAGCTAGAAAATACCCTGATACACCTAGGTGTAGATGGACCTGATAAAAAAAATCTGAGAATTAGCAATTCCGGAAAAAGTCAAAAATCTTTGAAACTATTTTCTAATAAATTTGACCAATTGGCGTACTCGTTTAGAAACTTCGACAAAGAAAAACTCCCATAAAAAATCTAAGGAAAAAAAACAAAATTCCAGGACAATAGAGTGAATAGTAACACATTTTTTCCCTGCAAAAAAGAAGTAGTGTTTTTTTTCGTCAACAACACCACGAAAGTCTTTCCTACGCAAAAAAATTACGCGAGTGTAACGCTTGAGCAAATGTGTTGTAAAAAAAATCATGATTTTCGACCATTTTTGTAATTACAATTTTTTTAAAGGGTGCACCTACCCCAGGTTCCACTCGTTCCCCTCCCTAGGGGCTCTCTATATAAGAATGGTTCAGGTGGCCGTGTAGAGCACACGCCCGTCACGACAGTCCGACAAACCAGAAGCCCTGCAACCGTGTAGAGCTAGCCAGCCCTTTCACTACCTGCAGCAATCAAGACAATGGACAGTGTTGGTGAGGGACGGGAGCAGCCGATGTTGGAGGAGATCAGCAGCCACAAGGAGCATCACTTCACGGCCGGAGAGGTGGTGCGGGACGTCATCATGGGCGTGTCCGACGGCCTTACCGTGCCCTTCGCCCTCGCCGCGGGGCTCTCAGGTGCGAGCGCTCCATCCTCGCTCGTCCTCACCGCCGGCCTTGCCGAGGTCGCAGCAGGGGCCATCTCCATGGGACTCGGGGGGTAATCACTGGTTCTTTTACACCATAACATATCATCCACATACACTGCTAGTTTGCAGGCTAGCCTAGTTAGTTACTTCTCGCTGATGAGTGACGACGCAAAAATTTTATATCGTATCTTTAGGAGAAAAGAACATTCATATTTCACCAGTACACAGTAGCTGAATATACAGAACACATCATTATTGAAACGCTTAGCTTGATCGTAGCTCTTAACCATAATGTGCATATAAGAGAAATATTGAGACACGCCCACTATATGATCCATTAATTCTGTGTGATCTAATGATTCAAATATATCTACGATTCTACTAGTAACCGCGTGTCGTTATTATTGAAGTAAGCTATTGAAATCATATACATAGCAAGATGTGTAGATTGCATGTGGTTATTATTGACATTGCAGATCATGCAAAAAAGGAAGAAAAAAATGTAATAGTTTTTTGATGATTATACGTATTGATTAATATAAGCCTAGTTGAAGATATTGGTTAGATATATACTCATATTTTACTTTTCATATTAGAAAAGTTACACATATAACAAACAGGAGTTAAGAGGGATCGTTTTGGCTTAGGGAGCTGCTGATCCTAAATAATGCTCGTGCATAAATTGGCTACATGTGCCTCATCAGTTTTCTAATATGAAATGTCATCACATTAAACTGAAAAAGATTAATACATTGGAGAAAGTACTAATGTTTTATTCTCTACTAGCTAATAACTCTAGTGTATAGTTGTATTTGACCATATGTCCTTGCATTGTCAATATTTTAGATGGATATGCTATGTCCACTATGCAGTATTAAATACATATCATATACCGAAAAAGGCTATTCGCCCCGCTTTATAGATAAAGCAACGACTGCAAACATACAATTACATATCATATATACAGTTTAAAAGCCACACATGCATTTTCTCCCACTCTCAATGTTACGCATTAATATCTGGCGCACACTTTCCTGGTGCAGAAATTGGTAGTTGTAGGTTATGAAAAAATAATGCTATATGTACCATGATGGTTCTCTTATCCCATTTTAGCGTCATTTTTATTTCTTATCTTTGTTATAATTTGGCCTTGTGTATTGTTGGTTCTTAGACCAGGGTTAATAAATTAAGCTTCCATTTTCTAAAAGAATTTCAGTTTGAGGCTTTTGTTGTGGGAGCGGGGGTGGGGGTGAATATAATAGGGAATGATCAATCATTTATCTTGCTGCAACCATTTATGATCCACTGGCTTGGGAGGAGAGGTGGCAAGTACAATTACTTCCTTGCAAATTTATCCCAATTTCTAATATATGTGCTACGCCATATAAATTGATAAGTTCGTAAGTTTGGATATCCCTATTCGGAGATATAAATATAATTATTGCATACACATGGTATTAAGGTAATGATCTTTAAGAATGTAAAATGTATGTGTTGTGATGTATACAACAGAAGAAATTCAAAAACCGCACAGGATAGCTTACTCAACCGGGTGTAAATTTACGAAATGTTAATTTTTCTGAAAAACACAAAAACATGCAAATGTCCAAGTCATTTGATGTACTTCTAAAATCTCTGAG
>NC_057814.1:533709757-533730330 GCF_018294505.1 Triticum aestivum
CCTCTCCTCTATTCCTTTCTTCTTCTCTCCTCTTTTTATTTCTTCTTTGTTTTCTTATGTTTTATCGGGTCTGTCGTCGTCGATATATACCCCTCCCGATAACTTCAACACGAGGGGGGGGTCGATATACCCCCTCCCCGATAACATTATTTTCCCGTGTATGTATGTTGTCGTTGTCGATATTACCCCCTCCCGATAACTTCAACACGAGGGGGGATATAACTTCAACACGAGGGGGGGTCGATATACCCCCTCCTCGATAACATTATTTTCCCGTGTATGTATGTCGTCGTTGTCGATATATATAACTCCCTCCTAGATAACTTCGACATGATGGACGGTCGATATGTATACCCCCTCTCGACCGTGATAACTAATACCACGGGAGCACCCCCCCGGCCCTCTCGCTTGACCAAAACTCTCGAGGACACCCAAACCCTAGAAAAAAACGATGTCGGTCTCCTACCCCCTCCCGCCGCGCCCTACCCTTGAAGCGTTGCCTAGGCCACCCCAAACCCGGAATAAGCTAGGTCTACGTTTGCACTAATATATCCACCTGCTGTCATGTTTGTGTAATAATTGCCATGTTGTAATATTTGCAGAAACAATGGAGCACGGACGAGATGAGCAAGCAGAAGAGGTGTTGGGGGACATAATCTTAGCCGGAAGTGATATCTTGTCGTATCTTAACGACAATGATGGTCTGGAAGAACAGGGTGAAGAAGCTGGCTGCGGTGATCGAAGAGTGGAGGAGGAAAGACATGATTATGATGGCTCCGGTGACCCAATGCTGGTGCAAGAAGGAGCCCGTGGTGACGGCTCCGGTGACCGAACAGAGTCCGGCCAGGTAAATATATTAGTTAAGCCTGTGCTGACTAGCTAATTGATGCATTCATTGTTTTGGTATGTACACATGTTAATTAACACTCTTCTTTCTTCTTTTTTTAGCCCTCCGGATCGAGCACAACTGCGGTAAAGAGACGAGGCCTGAAGAGAAAGTTGCGCTCGGATGAAAGGTTTGAGATCACAGCAATCGCGCGCGACGGCCAACCGATTGAACCCATCCGGACAAAGGATGCTTTTGCTGCTCAGTGCGGGGTTCTAGTTAGGGACAAGATCCCGATCAGCATCCACCAATGGTATAAGCCTAAGAAGGAAGACCCTGAGGTGTCTTATGTCAATGATATGCAGAAAGATGATCTTTGGACTGAGCTGAAGGCAAATTTCACCCTACCACCAGAGGAGGATCCGGAGAAGCCAGTTATAGAGCAATTAATCAAGTCTCATGCTCTTAAGAAGATGGCAGACCTATTCAGGAGGTGGAAGAATGAGCTGAAAACGTTTGTCGACAAAAAAGAGACACCTGAATTCATCGGCCGGTATGAGAAGATCAGAGATCACTGGCCCGCATTTGTGGCCCACAAGACATCGGAAAAGAGTAAGAAGATGTCAGCGACAAACAAGATGAATGCTGCGAAGAAGAAGCTTCACCATCGCACGGGGTCAGGTGGCTACCTCAAAGCCCGGCCTAAGTGGGCCAAGTCTGAGAATGATCTGCTTGATAAAGGGATCGAACCACAGACAATGAACTGGCCAGACCGTTGCCGGACTTGGTTCTTCGGGGCTGGCGGAACCTTGGACCCTGTATCAGGGAGGTGTCGTTGGACGGACGAGCAACTTGCAATACCCGTCAAGAAGATTCAGCACTATATCGATGCAGCGCAGCAAGGGACGTTCGTTCCAGATAGAGAGAACGATGAGCTCACAATGGCCCTCGGGAATCCTGAGCACCCTGGACGGACACGAGGCACGCCAGGCTCCGTTCCGTGGAAGGCTGGTTTTCTGGACGCGGGCGGTTACAAAACCCAGGAGAGGAGGAAAAAAGTGGAGCAGATCCAAATTCAGCGTCTGCACGAAAGGGTTCAAGTGCTAGAGGAACGAGACGGCAATAGAGATGCCGAAACTGCCCCCGAAGCTACACCGCCATCTCAGCGTAGAAGCAGCGTGGCTTCCACCGAGCTGCCTTAGCTGGAGCATGCGGCTACTCCTAGCTACCCCGTGGATGCTATCACGGAGTCTCAACATTGCCACCTTATGGCGGAATGGCAGAACTTGAAAGTCAAGGCGGCTGTTGGCTCTGTTTTACCTATTGAACCCGGCGCAACCTACCACTGCCGGCCGATTCCAGAAGGATATGCTAGGGTGATGGTGGATGAAATAACAGAGGGATTTGAGGACCTCCAGCTTGACCACCCTACCGGTGAAGGGGAGACTCGGCTGGGTTTAGCTCTGAAGACTCCATGCCTATGGCGGAAGGAGCTCATCAAGCTTCCGAACTGGACGGCTCCGGCGAGTAAGGGCACTCCACCTCCTCCTCCGCCTCCTCCTCCGGCGAGTGATCAGGGCACTCAGCCTCCTTCTCCGGCGCATGGCGGCACTCCGCCTCCTTCTCCGCCAGCGCCGGCGCGCCAGGGCATCCAGCCTCCTCCTTCTCCGCCTCGTCAGCAAGGGCGGAAGAGACCCGCCGCCGCTCCGGCTGCTCCGGCGCGTCGTAGTCCTTCTTCTCCGCCTCGTAAGCAAGGAAAGAAGACAGCCGCAGCCGCTCCGTCTGCTCTACCGGCGTCTAGAAGTACAGCTGCCAGAGGCGGGAGGCAATACAGATTCGGTCCTTCTCTGAAGACTCCAGAGAAGTTACCATATGAGAGGACCGAGGAGGAGAACGCGAAGATCGTGCGAGCCGAAGTGAAGAACTTCTTTGAAGGGGACAAAGCAAAGAAACATCCACCTCCGGAGGAGAAGGTAGATCTGGTGAAAGCAAAGCGCACTCTAGCTGCCCTGACAAAACCACCAAAGTCTCTGCCAAGAGGCAACTATGAGCGCGTTCTTGGAAAGGCATATGCCGAAGCGGAGCGGTCGGGAAGTACTGTCAGTGATAAAAGGATGAAAGAACGACGAGCTGGGAAAAAAATTGCCCAGCTCGGCGAACAAGCGAACCAATCGTGCCCCCCGCTCAAGGTGTCAAAAGACATCGTCGCTAATGATCCGGGTATGGTACCCGGTTATAGCAATCTTGGAGATTACCTGCCCGACGATGTACATTATGAAATCATGGAGGTGGACAACCACAAATACCATTACGGGAAGCCTCTCGTCAAAGATGTCAGATCTCTAAGCACGATGATGCGAAGACTACATGATTGGTACATGAAAACCTGCAGAGAGTCTGATGGGATGAGTACTTTGACGCTGAGAGTTAAGCCGGAGCATGACCTCATTGGAATTGAACTGCTGAATGTTCCATTTGAGGATTTCTTCCAGTTTTACAATCTAAAGTCCCTCGATAAAACAACGATCACTTGCTACTGTCTGTAAGTAGTACTACTTCTGTCATTAAGTCTCTCTATATAGGTCAGCTCTTTCATTGCATGTATTTATACTTATCCTCACTATATTATGCAGATTGAAGATCGCCGAATTGAAGAAAAGACAAATCGGTGATATTGGGTTCATTAACACAAATCTCATAGATGCATATACGGTTGAAAAAAATCCCAAAGAAGCCGAGGCCAACTTGCTACAATCGTTGGTATTAAATCAAAACAAAGATATAATACTCTTTCCTTACAACTTCAAGTGAGTGTTACTGTCTTGTGCATATTCGGTTTCCCTTATTAGGCCAGGTTATGGTAATGTAATTGATGACTTATGCATGCATGCGCAACTTCCACTATATTCTCCTAGAGATTAAGCTTGAGCCGGGAGTAGTAACCGTCTTAGACTCGAAACGAAAAGATCCCCAGGACTATGCGAACATGACTCAAATGCTCCAGAAGTAAGTTAAATCGATCATTATCCACCATATCAGCAACTTTGTTCATTTCCTGATATCAAGTAATTGTTTTCTTTGTCTGGCAGGGTTTGGAGAAAATTCACCTCAAAAGCTCCGGGACTGCCGAAGAAGCTGCAATTTAAACACCCGAAAGTACGTACTATAGTAGCATGTTCCGCGCATCTCCTAGTGATTCAAGCGCTAGTTTGATCAATACCATTTAGCATGCTTGCTTATCAGTTAGATTGACCTCTATTTCTTGTAAAGTGGTTGTGGCAGGAACCCGGGAATAATTACTGTGGATACTACATTTGCGAGTCCATCCGCTACACGACCTGTGAGCGGGGCTACACTGAAGAACAATATGAAGTGCGTAAGCAATAATATTCACAATTTTATTTTATTACCATCATTTGTGTTGAGTTTCATTTATTCATATATATATGTATTGACCCCCTTCTTCAAATTAGATTTTTCGGAAGCGGGATCAACTCCTAGCAGAAGATCGTATGCGAGGAATTCAAGAGGAATTGGCGGCATTCTTCCTTGACCACGTGATCGCTGAAAACGGAGAATACTATGTGGACCCTGTGTTCATACAATTTAATTAGGAGATTGTATTGTAAGAGATAATTATTGTATATATGTAGCCGGTAGTGTCGGATAGATATACGAGAACTTGTTGTTCGACCAATATCTCGGAGAAGGAGAGGTGGTCGATATCACTCTTCTCTCTGTATGCATATGTTCATGACGATCTTCTGTTTCCTTCATTGATTACTAGCTAGCGTGTCTACTCCTCTCCATACGTATATAGTACGTAGCGTCGACCAAGCACGGAGATAAGAGAGGACACTTCTCTCTATTAATTAGCTAGCTAACACAATATATGAAACACCTAAATTAATCCCCCAAAACCCCTAAACCACCCCCTTTCAAAAAAACAAACAAAAACCTCAGCTCCTGCTAGCTGCTGACGCGTGGATGCCTATTGGTCCCGGTTGGTGGCACCAACCGGGACCAATAGGCAGGGCTTTTGTCCCGGTTGGTGTCACCAACCGGGACCAAAAGCCCCCCTGCCTGGGCTGGCAGCAGCGGCCACGTGGAGGACCTTCTGTCCCGGTTCGTGTAAGAACCGGGACTAAAGGGTTAGGGCATTAGTAACGACCCTTTAGTCTCGGTTCGAAAACCGGGACAAAAGGCCTTTACGAACCGGGGTAAAAGCCCCTTTTTCTACTAGTGGAATCCTCCTCTGAGGAGCTCTCTGTAACCAGCAAGATGTCTGCTTCAGCAGGTAGCATTGTCTGCTCTAAATACCTTGTTTTCACTCCAGATACTTCCATCACCGCTTCAAATGGCTGATGCACAGGAAGAGTAGTTGAATATACAAACGTTGTCGACAAATGGAACACGTAATACAAAAAAATGATAGCATGATATAATTCACATACATGATGATTGGCTAAACAGCATGGCATTGCATAATTCACATATACAATGCCTTTGCAACAAGATAGCATTGTATAATTCACATATATAATGTCTTGCAACAAGATGGCAATGCATAATTCACATATATGGTAATTAGACACTGAACAGAAGGCATTCACACAAAGCATGTCTAAACTAATCAAATGACATAGCAATGCGAGACACCATACGCACGATATGAGCAGCATAACCCTGCCAAGTTAGAGCATACACCTCGGGGGGGGGGGATAGGACTGGTCATCTGTCTCTGAATCCTCCTCTAAGGAGCTATCCGTAACCAACGTGATATGCGCTTTGTCAGATAGCATATGTAACGCCCACGATGCGGCTATATCTCCCACGTGTCGAGGCACGACTTAGAGGCATAACCGCATTGTGGTTTTGTCGCAAGAAGGGTCATATTCACACAATCCCATGTAAGGAACAAGAATGGGATAAAGAGTTGGCTTACAATCGCCACTTCACACGATACATAATAAAATCATACATCATTCAGAGTACACACATAGGTCCGACTACGGAACCAAAATAAAAGAAGACAACCCAACTGCTAGATCCCCGACCGTCCCCACTGGGCACCACTACTGATCAACAGGAAACGAAACAACACAACGAACACGATCTTCATCGAGCTCCCACTTGAGCTCAGTTGCATCACCTGCACTGGCATCGTCGGCACCTGCAACTGTTTTGGTAGAATATGTGAGTCACAAGGACTCAGCAATCTCACACCCGCGAGATCAAAACTATTTAAGCTTATAGGAAAGGATGGTGTAATGAGGTGGAGCTGCAGCAGGCGATAAGCATATATGGTGGCTAACATACGCAAATGAGAGCGAGAAAAGAAGCAACGGAACGGTCGTCATCTAGTAATGACCAAGAAGTGATCCTAAACTCCTACTTACGTCAAACATAACCCAGAAACCGTGTTCACTTCCCGGACTCCGCCGAGAAGAGACCATCACGGCTACACACGCGGTTGATGCGTTTTAATTAAGGTCGAGTGTCAAGTTCTCTACAACCGGATATTAACAAATTCCCATCTGCCACATAACCGCGGGCACGACTTTCGAAAGATAATACCCTGCAGGGTTGTCCCAACTTAGCCCATTATAAGCTCTCACGGTCAACGAAGGATAAACCTTCTCCCAGGAAGACCCGATCAGTCTCGGAATCCCGGTTTACAAGACATTTCGACAATGGTAAAACAAAACCAGCAAAGCCGCCCGGATGTGCCGACAAATCCCGATAGGAGCTGCACATATCTCGTTCTCAGGGCACACCGGATGAGCCAGACGTCGGGTTGGCATAGACCCTGGTTGCCCAGGGGGCGCCGGACATCGCTCGATTTGGACCAGCACTCGAAGGAGCACTGGCCCCGGGGGGGGGGGGGGGAAATAAAGATGACCCTTGAGTCTGCAGAACCCAAGGGAAAAAGGCTTAGGTAGGCAAATGGTAAAACCAAGGTTGGGCCTTGCTGGAGGAGTTTTATTCAAAGCGAACTGTCAAGGGGGTCCCATAAATCACCCAACAGTGTAAGGAACGCAAAAATCAAGGAACATAACACCGGTATGACGGAAACTAGGGCGGCAAGAGTGGAACAAAACACCAGGCATAAGGCCGAGCCTTCCACCCTTTACCAAAATATATAGATGCATTAATTAAATAAGAAAATATTGTGATATCCCAAAATATCCATGTTCCAACATGGAACAAACTTCAACTTCACCTGCAACTAGCAACGCTATAAGAGGGGCTGAGCAAAAGCAGTAACATAGCCAAACAACGGTTTGCTAGGAAAAGGATGGTTAGAGGCTGACATGGCAATATGGGAGGCATGATATAGCAAGTGGTAGGTAGCGCAGCATGGCAATAGAACGAACAACTAGCAAAGGAAAGATAGAAGTGATTTCGAGGGGTGGTCATCTTGTCTGTAAGGTTCTCAGAGTTGTCGAAAACTTGATCCTCGTAAGCGTACTCAACAGGTTTCTCGTTCACGAACTCGTCTCCTGGCTCTACCCAAGACAAGAACACAAGCAACGGAACCACAATCAATCACGGGAAATGCACAAGCAACATGATGCAATACATGAATGATATGCAAGATATGATATGCGATGTGTATGCGTGCTCCGGAAGACAAATGATGAACAAGGAAGTAACTTGGAAAACCAAGCATGCCACTGGAAAGATGAGATGATTTCGGTTGAAATCGATATAAAGATCACCGGAAACGGATGCACGGTTTGCAAATGGCAAGCAAAACAAGAATGACACGAATCTGCGATTAACAGCATAATAGCACTTAGAATACACCAAGTAACAAAGCTACATCAGCCCAACATAGCAAAAAAGCATATGGCAGTAATCTACAGAAGATGCTTGACAAAAGATGGACACTGAGCTACGGCTAGATCACAACATAACAAGCTCAAACAAGCATGGCAATAGTGCAAAAGATAACAGATTCACAGACTTGGTGAAATTGCTGGACATGCCTGAAACAACATCAGGTAGCAATGTCCAGAGCACGAAATCAACATGCTACATGAACTTAATATAGCAAAACAAGGCATGATAGTATTCTACTAAATTCATATGACAAAAGTCCCTTACTGACCATAAGCCAAAAAGGACCAGAAGATATGATGGCAACCATGTGAACATAGCAAGTTTCATTAACAGGTTTCAGACTTGGCAGAAAACAGAGCATGGCAGAAACAACAATATGAAGGCATCTTGGTGAGCTTGATGCGCTCACTACAGAGCAATGCATGACAAAACAAGCATAGCTACAACAAGATGGCAAGTTTATGAAGCTATGCATGGCAAGATCAAATGCATAGCATGTATGGATCAACTACAACAAGCTTGGCAAAATTGCATATCATGTTAACAATCTGCCAGAAATATTTTATAGCAAAAGTAGAGCAAGAATGAGTCGTTCTATGGCACTCCATAATTGCAAACAAGGGCAGGATGGATCAATTACAACAATTTTTACAAAATATCCTTACTGAACATCTCGAAAATATGCATGGATCTCTCTGTAGCATCAAGTTTACATGGCAACAAAATAACAGCAGACAAAGACTTGGAGAAATTACTAAGTCTCTGAAATCAGAAACATTACGGAGCCTAGTTTGCATGCTTGTGCTAGTCACCACAGAGATCCAAAAAATACATGGCATATACCACTGGAAGGATGGCATGGCGTACAACAAAACACATGTAGAGCTCATGCCCATAAGATGCATAGATTAAATGATACAAAAATAACAAATCTCCAAGTTCTGCTAAGAAACAGCAGATAACAGCAACTAGCACTCTTGCACCAGAGATTTGGGCATCAAGATGGCCTCTAATAAGCATGGTACAATGGAACAAAATATAGAGCATCACGAGGCGAACATTTCAATATATTAGACGTGCGAAACAGAGCTATATGCAGAGAGTTACGATGCTATGAACAGGTGTATATAATGTCAAACTTTCAGGACTTGGAGAAAAAAAGGGGGAGGAAGAAGTCAACAGTACAGATCTAGGGTTCTTGGCACGGTTCACATGATGACATGATATGATATGCATGACATGCACAAAATGCAAAACGAAAGACAAAACCCGACCACGAAGGGAATATCACACCACATAGCCGAAAATGGCAAGAGTCGGAGTTACAAATATGGAAAGTTACATCCGGGGTGTTACAACACTCCACTACTACGAGAGGATCTCGTCCCGAGATCTAGGATGGCACCGGAGAGAAACGGAAGAGAAAGAGGTAAAACAAAGTTGCTTCTTTGACACAAGAGTGAAACCAATGAACCTTGCGTGGTTGAACCAATCGAAAGAAATGACACAACGGAGATAAGCGAATTGAGAGCACTCCGTAGTAAACGGAAACAAGGAACACCATGAGAACGTTGAGGTTAAGTGGCACGATAGATATTTAAACCACTCCGGTTAAAACAAGATAGGGAAGGAATAAGAATGATATAATTTGGGCAGCACTCCGACTGTAAATGGAAGGAATTGAACATGATCTTGACAAGATGAGAGGATACTCGATGAACTTAACAAGACCTTTCCACCGGAACTAATGAAAGAATGGCACAAGGGGTAAGAAATATTTTAGACAGCACTCCGGTTGAGAAAGGGAGGCAAAACTTGATAAGATGAGGGAACTCGAATGAAAACACGACACTCCGACTAAACGGACGAGAAAGGAAAAATTACATGATCTTGACAAAACAAGATGATTGGTCGAAGAGAGCAACATCACAATGCCTCCGGGACGAACGAATAGAAGATAGATCGTCGGAATAAGAGAACGGAGACGGAAATGATTACTTCTACCACAAATTGAATTTGGGAAGAATCCTTAAAAGAAGGATAGAACGGAGTTGTTGGAAAACCAATAAAGAAAGGAACAAGCTTGTAGTGGGCTTATAGAAATCTTCTCAAGATAGAGGCGAAAATTCTGCCACTACGGAAACAGTTGATTGGATTGAGATCAACAAGGAGATGAAAACTTCTTCACCAAGATGAGAAGGAGAAAACTTGATCATTGATAATCACCACAATAGCAACATTCCTTAGGGAAGGCTTTAGGTGAAATCTATACCAAGATAACTCCAACAAAGAGATTGATGGATTTAAAATACCTCATTCTTGACAACATGTGAATCATGAAACGCGAACTCAAATTGTCAAGAATGACATAACACCACCTCAAAAGATAAGAGAGAAAGAATTGCACTTCGGAATGCAAGATGAAGAATGCTTGAACTCCACAAAACAAAACATGTATGGAACACCATGTTTATTTTAGAGTATAGCTTGGCGGATCTGAACTCCGAGAAATTTTGAAGAACAATTGAGGAATGAAAGGAATCCTTGATGAACCACCATGTAGAGCCTCCATGAAGAACTCCGGTAATAAAAGAATGATCAAACGAAAGGGGAAGTTGAAAAGAACTCCGGGAGAAGCCTTGCAATGATTAGATGAAGCTTTGAAATGATATAATTGAAATAACTTGAAGCTCCGGAAAGAAAAGATGCACAACTTGGAACCGAGAATTTAATATCATGAACGAACTCCGGAAGAAGGAATTAATCACTTGGATGAAACAAGAACAAGAATTATGTTATGCGTATCCTTCACCAATATAAATTGATGACAAGCAACGGATTTGGCATACTACTTATTCTCGTAGAAAGGATTAAGATAGATATAGCGCAAACTTGGGAAGATCTTCATCGAACCACCGGTAGGATTGAAACAATGAATAAATTGATATGATAACGAAGGAAGAGAAATCTTGAACGAACCACCGCGAGAATTGAAAACAATTGAAGAAAAGAGGACGAAACACCCGAAGAATTAAAGAATGCGCGAAAATACTCGAGGAAATTTAGATACATGAGAACGAGTAGATCACGAGCTGACTCGATGATACTTGAACGATGCACCGGGAGAATATGGAGATGAACGAAGAGACATCAATTTAGAATAATTGGAGAACGAGGCTGAAAACTTAGAATGTAGAAATCTTCTGAAATGATGGCCTTCGGAGAATCAAACTGAAAAACCTCATGAATTGCCCCGGATGGGTAAGAAAATAATTTCGCGATTGGAAACAATTATGAGAGGATGGCATAAGCTAGAACTATGAATTTTTTTGGAAGAACGGGTAAGGATTTAAGAGGAACTCTTCTTCGGTCTTCAAATGTTGAGAATGACGATGAGAAACACCACCATGAATTGTTGATATACTCCGGGATGAATTAGAAAGGTTGAACCAACGATGAAAAGAGTTTGAAAGATCTTGGAGAAAGACATTTGACTGATGATAATTCATTCTTACGTCAAACTTTGCGACGAATTTGGGAATAACTCCGAAAAAATAGAAGAGTCAGGTAAGATCCTGGAAAAAGACCTGTGGGTTAGGGCCCACTCAAGAGAAACACCGTTGAACAATTTAAAGAGCGATTGCGCCGGTTGAAATAAATGGCTTGAATGAGATAACAACATCAAAATCCCTTAAACGGATCGAGAATGGAAACGCGAATCTTCTGAGATATCTTCGTCACTCCAGAACAAATGAATGGCGAGAAGTGGATGATTAAGAGTTACACCGGCATGAGAAAGCATTTGAAAGGAGGAAAGGGCTATGATCGACACTGAAAGCTTGAATTTAATTCACCGGAGAAGAAATGAATGAAGGATGAAAAACTTGAAGAACATCTTCATGAGAACCACCGGGTAAGAACATTGACAGAAAAGAATGGAGAGACTTCACATCAATAAAATGATACTTGATTAAGAAATATGAGTCCGTGAAGAAAAAGGGTGGGAGGGCGGGAAAAATAAAGGCACCTTGGGACGGATGAAACAAACAACATTAGGAAAGACTGAGAGGTGATCTTGTGAATGTTGAAATGATCGGATCCACTTGAAGAGAAACACACCGGATGAAAAGAATTGGCATGACAATCTCGATGAACAAGAAGGATTAGTATTCACATAGCAATATGAGAACACCGTTTAGGAAAGGTGTGGAATCAACACTTGACAATGAAGCAACTCGAATGCCACAGTTAAAACAAAACAAAGGATTTGGCTTGCAGAATAAGCCGGAACAAACATATGATAGAGATTTCGTCCGAAGTTTTCGTGGTGGGGCCCACACGGGCTCGATCGTACAACACCATCATGTACAAGGCTGTGCACATGACATACGAAGCGTCCCCGAGTCGGCATAGCCAAGGACTCTTTAAGACACTACAAGACCACTGTAAAACCAACCGTGGAAAGGCGGACCACTAGACGTCGAACCCCAATCTCATATCATGCGTCTGTCGGAAAGATATCCTAAGAGCTACTTGAATTCCCACCTATAAACTCCCGAAACTTTCTGGTTATGCAATCTGGTGTTGGGGATACAGGGGACACAAAATATATCACCCAAACTAGCAATCCCTAGATCCAGCTGTATCCATCCGTCAACACATAACCAAGAAACCTTCGGAAATCGTGTACCTCAACCTTCGAAAACATCCGTTATACGAGTTATGGCAATACTCCCGAACTCCCGCCCCAGTACTGGGTGGCGTCGAGGTGATCTCACCAACAACTGCATAAAAGAGATTTCGATGTCGGCGAAACTCAGGTATTCCAGAACTGCAACGATAAAATTGTGACGACAACACCTCGGAGCTCAACTCCCCGGGACACTGCCACAACCCCTAAATGTCAGGAGGCACCAAGAACAATGTTCTCGTCACAAAACCATCGGAACGATTCCAAGATACCCGCGTGATCCTAAATTTTTTTTAGTGAAATTTGAGGAGAGAAGAGTCAAAACTTCTACGTGAGGAGACCTCACCAGAGCGACGAAGGGACTGAGGAGTAAAAAGAATCCTACTCTCCGATATATATAATCCTAAGACACAAAACATTTTTGTTCTAGACTCAACAACGCCAGCGATTCGATCAAGCAGGGGGCTCCTAAGTCGGGGATGGCTCTGATTACCAACTTGTAACGCCCACGATGCGGCTATATCTCCCACGTGTCGATGCACGACTTAGAGGCATAACCACATTGTGGTTTTGTCGCAAGAAGGGTCATCTTCACACAATCCCATGTAATGAACAAGAATGGGATAAAGAGTTGGCTTACAATCGCCACTTCACACAATACATAATAAAATCATACATCATTCAGAGTACACACATAGGTCCGACTACGGAACCAAAATAAAATAAGACAACCCAACTGCTAGATCCCCGACCGTCCCCACTGGGCACCACTACTGATCAACAGGAAACGAAACAACACAACGAACACGATCTTCATCGAGCTCCCACTTGAGCTCAGTTGCGTCACCTGCACTGGCATCGTCGGCACCTGCAACTGTTTTGGTAGAATCTGTGAGTCACGAGGACTCAGCAATCTCACACCCGCGAGATCAAAACTATTTAAGCTTATAGGAAAGGATGGTGTAATGAGGTGGAGCTGCAGCAGGCGATAAGCATGCATGGTGGCTAACATACACAAATGAGAGCGAGAAAAGAAGCAACGGAACGGTCGTCATCTAGTAATGACCAAGAAGTGATCCTGAACTCCTACTTACGTCAAACATAACCCAGAAACCGTGTTCACTTCCCGGACTCCGCTGAGAAGAGACCATCATGGCTACACACGCGGTTGATGCGTTTTAATTAAGGTCGAGTGTCAAGTTCTCTACAACCGGATATTAACAAATTCCCATCTGCCACATAACCACGGGCACGGCTTTCGAAAGATAATACCCTGCAGGGGTGTCCCATCTTAGCCCATTATAAGCTCTCACGGTCAACAAAGGATAAACCTTCTCCCAGGAAGACCCGATCAGTCTCGGAATCCCGGTTTACAAGACATTTCGACAATGGTAAAACAAAACAAGCAAAGCCGCCTGGATGTGCCGACAAATCCCGATAGGAGCTGCACATATCTCGTTCTCAGGGCACACCGGATGTCGTGGAATTGTCACGGCAGATGTCCTTAGTGTCAGGACTTAGTCGCGAGGCCAACGCATCTATGTGGTAGCTTGAGAGGGGTTGAGCGGAATCGAGAGACGCAACACAAGACAAGGATTTAGACAGCTTCGGGCCCCGGGAAACATCATCCGGTAACAACCCTACATGCTGTTTGAGGCTAGGTCTCATTACGATCATGAGTGAGTCACCGGGAACCGGCTCTCGGTGTCTAGCCCTAGAGATCGTTTCTTGTTGCTTGTCCCTCTTTGGGGTGCCCTGCCCCTCCTTATATAAGTTAGAGGGGTGGGTTACATGTGGAGTCCTAGTAGGATTAGGACTAGTCTATCTTGCTTTACAAGTTGAATACAAGTCCGGGTCTTGCTTCCTTGTAAAGGAAATAATCCTCACGCCTTTCATCTTAAGCCGGCCCACCAGAGTATAAGCCAGCCTGCCGGGCCTTGGGCCTTGTCGTCCGTCTGATCCGCCCGCCGGGTCTCCAGGGAGTCACAATGTCTAGGCGGGTTACTGTGTGAACCGCTATGTTCGGGCGGATTGCCAGTGAGTCGCCAAGTCCGGCCGGGTCATACCGCGGGGTATATCCCCGACATTAGCCCCCAATTTAATTTTGATTTATCCATGTTAAACTGATCCTGTAAAATAAACACAAGAACAAACTTGATAGGTTGTGCTCCGGGTTAAATTTTTGTAAACCGGCACCTGATCATCCTTGAGTCCTTGACATTTTCTCCTGGAATATCCGGGTCAATAGGCCAGCTTCATAACCCATTTGCTGATATTGGCTCTTGTAAATAAAGAATCCATTTGATTCGGCCTTCAATGCTCTGACTTGAAAAAATATTGGTCTTGAAATATTCAACTGATATTCAGCCGGCTTAAAGATGTAGATCTTGCCGATGATTGCCAAAATTGCCGGGTTATAAATAACTGATGCCGGGTCATGATTGTTGCAGACACCGGGTTAATCTGGTCTACTCCAAACTGAGAATTAGTCATAAACTGAATATTCCACATATGTAGCCCCAAGTGCCGGGTTGTCATGCTTGCAGCAACCTGGGACTTGTAATTTCCTTATGCTCATAAAAAACTTCAACCGGTGTAGCCCCCAAGGGCTGGGTCAGTAAGGCATTACCGAGCTGGGACTTTGTATATGATTCATTGATAATAACAACATATGATGTAATCTCCACCATGGGGCTTGAACCCACATCCACAAGGTTAAGAGCTTTGTACTCTACCAACTGAGTAGTGGATCTTTCAATATAATAGATTAAGGCTTGTGTACCTTGAATTTTTGACAGGAGCAATTGGTAGCCCCCAAGGGCCGGCTCATTACAATGTGATGAGTCGGGTCTTCAATAAGGCCAGTAAAAATGACTTTGCATTAGCCCCCAAGTGCCATGGTGCATGCTGGGAGTGACATGGGACTTTGCATATTCGATGTAATCTCAATTTGAATAATATAGCCCCCAAGTGCCGGGTTGTAAGCCTGCAGCGACTCGGGACTATTCCTTTCATTGTAGAATAAATCATATCCATTGGAAAATAATAGCCATTGCGCCAAAGCGACTTTGAAAACCTCAATCATAATATTAGTTACTGATAACCATAATAAAAATCCAGCCATGTTAGCTATTAAAAATTTGAATAACCCGGTTTGTGAAAATCTTCAAATTCAATATCATAGTGAAAATCCTGCCAAGTTTGGCTATTTGAAGATTCAAATACCTTATCTGTTGATAAGTAAATCCGGATTTTTAAATACCGGGGCCCCTTGGCCGATGGCGATTTAATACGCCTCCATTGTAAGCCGGAATTTTTATAACCCGGCGGCTTATAGCCTTTGAGAAAATCCAGAACGGATAATCATTTTGAAGCATCAATTTTAGTGAGCTTGGACTTAAAACATTTATATAAGTCATAGTTCTGCAAATCCTGCACAGAGTTTAAACAACATACGCCCTGGCGACTTAATGTCAAAAGCCAGGGCGGGTAACTACCCAAATGTAGTCTTATCCTTCACACAAGTAGATCACAAGAACCCTTGGCGGTTTACCGCAGGGCGGGTCATAATATCTTACACATGACCACTGATGTGTAAAAAAGGAGTCACAGATAAGCCTGTTATGAATCATAACTTTGAAACATAACTATAATAATAATATTATACCTGTGATATTGAATTTTCACTGCCAGTTTATGTGACCTGTGCAGTAAGGGTGATAACCCAATCTTTAGAAATCAAGACTTCCAAATGTTTATGATTGTCATATGACAGCGACTTATCATCCAAAGTCAAACCGGGTTAAATAGCAACCACTCATATACACTTTACATATGAAAAAGAGCTTCCAAAAATTGTTTGCAAAAAGAGACTTCAAAATTTTTGAGGCTTCTGATTCGAATACGATCAAAAAACCGTCCCAAAGGGGTTAAGCTAAGATTCGAATACGATCATATAGCCCCCAGTGGCTTTGGCGTTGCCGATCAAGAGGGTACCGACAGCTATGTTCTCTTTGGTTCGAATACGGCCTATGTTTGAACAGGAAGCCCCCAAATGACCTTGAGAGTTGTTTAACGACGCTGATTCGAATACGATCCACGTCGGTCCCCAAAGGGGGTTGAGCTATGGTTCAAATATGACCAAGAAACTCCCCAATGAGCTCGGCAGTGTGCCGATCAAAAGGGTACCGATAGCTATGTTCTCTTTGGTTCGAATACGACCTATGTTTGAACAGGAAGCCCCCTAGTGATCATGAGAATATTTAACGACTCTGATTCGAATACGATCAGGGTCACACCAAAAGGGTTAAGCTAAATTCGAATACGATCAGCTCCCAATGGTCATTAAAGCAGGGTACCTATATTTGAGTTGTGCTTTGTAACAGACTCTCTTTGGTCCCTTTAATTTTTCCTGAGAACTCGAACCTTGCGAGAGATAACCTCTTTTTGAACCGGAAATTTGTAAACCGGATATTAAGAGCTTCAAAGCTTTATAAGATACAAATTTACCTTGAGCCGGATGTTTGAACCGGATTTGAGAGCTTCAAAACTTTGCGGGAGAAAGATATCTCTTGAACCGGATTTTAAACTGGAATTTTTATTTGAACCGGCAATTTTCTGACGGCCTTTAAAGTTTCATCAATATGGTAGCAGCCTCCGGAACCGGGTTATCATTCCCTCCAACGATCCGGGGTTCCCGAGTCATGTCACTGTAGCCCCCGAGTCTCCAGATGACTCGAGGAGTTGGTTTGAGATTCTCCATATTTAACCGTGATATAAACCGGCATAACTTGTATATCATTGGTGTTGATAGCACGATGTGTATCCACAGAAGGTTGAGGTGACTGCGGCGGGTTATAAATGATCCCGTATGAGCCGTGTCAGCAACTCGGCCAATGGTTCCTTCCAACTGGCTGTTTGAAGTTTGACCAAACTGTAGTGACGGTGACTTGTGCGCATGTCCATTGAGCCATCCGGTGCAGACGGCGGTTGATAGTATATGATAATTGCCTCCATTTTGTTGAAAGAAAAACCGGGCTTCCCAAGTAGTGACTTGCTCATACTCAATAATCAGCTCACGCAGACGGGTGTGGCCCGATATGTTGATATAGACCAGGCCGCGAGAAACGGATGGTAAAGACGACCGTTGCATCCGAGGCGGCATAGACAGATGAACCGGCCATGGCGTTGTAAGCCGGCGTGGACGGGCGAATTAGCCACGTCATATTGATGTAAACCGGTCTGCAGAATGGCGGTTTGCACATATATTCATCGAGCTTGATGGCATGATAAGATACTAGCGCATTTATAATGGTAGCGCGAGTTTATACATCCATGACACAGCCATAGCTTTTGCAGTGAACAATTGTCCTGCATAACAATATTGCAGACCAAGGCAAAGGTAAACTGTTCCTTGACAAAAATAATATGTGCTAAAAATATATTTTAGATGGATATCACCTGATGTGTTTAGGCCAAAAATAATCCGCCATGAAGTTGATGATCACTAGGTGAAACTGAAATCAATCACGGCCGAGCCGGCCGCGGGAGCAGACATATGAGCCGGCCGCGGTGTTGTAAGCCGGTGTGGACGAGCAAGTTGTCCTCTTTGTTGTAAGCCGGTGCGGACGCGTGAACTGGCCGCGAGAGCGGATGGGCGAGTCGTCCACGGCGCTGTAAGCCGGCGTGGTTGCCAGAAACGGCCACGGCGTTGTAAGCCGGCGCGGTCGCGAGAGACGACCACGGTGTTGTAAGCCGGTGCGGGAGTCCGTTGAGTAACGACAACCACCTGTGCCAAGAGATGTTGGCATGCCTCCATCTCCGCGGTATAATATTACTTTGTAATAAATAATGGTCCTGCGAAAATATACCACAGACCAAAGTAATTGTTCTCACACAATTTAATATGTATTGATAAAATACATAGAAAAGATAGCACCTGGTACTTTCATCGGATGAACGTGGTCAATGATACTGAGCGTAGTCAGACACAAAGATAGTCCGTATAGATGTACGTCATCTACGTGCTTTTCCTTTGTCTTTTTCCCCTTTCCAAAGTAATGATTGCCTGCAGCAAGGGAGAGGCGCACGGCAGAGATCCGGCGGCGACTTAAAGTGAGGCCGGGGCGGCTTAATCCGGCGCAGCAGTGGGTAGAAGACAGGCATGGCCAGTGAAAGGCGCGGACGGCAAGGAACGACTCAAGGCCGGCCGATGCGGTGGCGCAGGGCACTGCGTGGGTGACCCGGTAAGGCAGGATCCGGTTCAAGGCCGTGCCGGTCTAAGCACGCGCACGCGCAGGCATGCTCCATATCCGTAGTGTAACAATACTTTTGCAATGAATAATTTACCTACATATAAAACACCACATGGCAGTGTAATGGCGCTCACAGGAAAAAAGTATATACTGATAAAATATATAGGAAGGATAACACCTGATTTATTTAGGCGATTGCTCCATATGTAGACCCGGCGCCTCATAGTATTTGACCAGATAGAGAGTGCGGCAATGCTCCGAAGAGCGTGCGGGTCACTCGGCGGCGGCTTGGCCATGATCAAGGCAGTGCAGGCCCGCAGCAGAGGTAGAGGCGGCGTGATCAAAGGATCAAGTACTTGGCAGGCCATGACCCACTCTTCCTTTGTAGAAACTCCGCCAGTAAGGAGGATCGCTCCGTCCGTGCCGGAGACCGGCGGGTCAAGACGGCCATCAAACGCCACACAAAGTGGACTCTGGCGAAAAAATCTTCTTGCCCTATTCCCTAGTATTCCCATCTCCAGTAGATTTGAATGAGCTTTTGCCTGCATCGCGGCCGGTCATCGGAATAAATAGCAGCCGGTCCCGCTTGATGCAAAGGGCTTCACGTGAGTAGCAATCCTAGTCCGAATAGGACAGTGCTTTTTCAATTAATACAGCCTTGATTCCTGTGCTTATCAAGCAGTACTACTAGCAGTACTATGGTCAATTGAATAGTCTTCGGTGGCGATATTTTCCATCAGGAGGGCGCAGATATTCCTTTCAATCGCTGACTGTCTTTGTGCAGGGAGCAACTTCACAATAACGTGGCGACTTGGAACGGCAGCACGGGCGGCCGATGACATCAGTCCGTGGCCGATTGGTTTGAGACAGACTCAACTTGGACTAGTACTTCCCTCTGGTCTGACGGTTCAACCTCGTCTTTCCATAAAAATAACATCGATGAAAACGCTTTTGATGTTGCCTGCCCTCACCGCTGTGGAATTTCCTTGGGACTTGTACCAGTGCAGTGCAAGTTTCTTTCGACTCGGACTCGGCGGATCTCCATGGTGCGTGCGGCGATCGCGTAACGCGTAAACCAAAAAATTTCTTAATCACAATCTTGTACCTGCTGCTCCAAGGTTTAATCATAATTCTGATTTCCCAACTATAAATTTGCCGGCTCTGTCCATAGTTGTCCGATGGCTCACACGGTTGTTCCATGCTGGCTTCTTTCATCTCATCAATTGCGAGCTTCTCGATCCCTGAAAGAAATCCTCCAAAAACTAAACACCACCGTGCGCGAGCCCCACGGTGGGCGCCAACTGTCGTGGAATTGTCATGGCAGATGTCCTTAGTGTCAGGACTTAGTCGCGAGGCCAACGCATCTATGTGGTAGCTTGAGAGGGGTTGAGCGGAATCGAGAGACGCAACACAAGACAAGGATTTAGATAGCTTCGGGCCCCGGGAAACATCATCCGGTAACAACCCTACATGCTGTTTGAGGCTAGGTCTCATTACGATCATGAGTGAGTCACCGGGAACCGGCTCTCGGTGTCTAGCCCTAGAGATCGTTTCTTGTTGCTTGTCCCTCTTTGGGGTGCCCTGCCCCTCCTTATATAAGTTAGAGGGGCGGGTTACATGTGGAGTCCTAGTAGGATTAGGACTAGTCTATCTTGCTTTACAAGTTGAATACAAGTCCGGGTCTTGCTTCCTTGTAAAGGAAATAATCCTCACGCCTTTCATCTTAAGCCAGCCCACTAGAGTATAAGCCAGCTTGCCGGGCCTTGGGCCTTGTCGTCCGTCTGATCCGCCCGCCGGGTCTCCAGGGAGTCACAATGTCTAGGCGGGTTACTCTGTGAACCGCTATGTTCGGGCGGATTGCCAGTGAGTCGCCAAGTCCGGCCGGGTCATACCGCGGGGTATATCCCCATCACCGGATGAGCCAGACGTCGGGTTGGCATAGACCCTGGTTGCCCAG
>NC_057814.1:533730609-533734644 GCF_018294505.1 Triticum aestivum
ACCCTTGAGTCTGCAGAACCCAAGGGAAAAAGGCTTAGGTAGGCAAATGGTAAAACCAAGGTTGGGCCTTGCTGGAGGAGTTTTATTCAAAGCGAACTATCAAGGGGGTCCCATAAATCACCCAACCGTGTAAGGAACGCAAAAATCAAGGAACATAACACCGGTATGACGGAAACTAGGGCGGCAAGAGTGGAACAAAACACCAGGCATAAGGCCGAGCCTTCCACCCTTTACCAAAATATATAGATGCATTAATTAAATAAGAAAATATTGTGATATCCCAAAATATCCATGTTCCAACATGGAACAAACTTCAACTTCACCTGCAACTAGCAACGCTATAAGAGGGGCTGAGCAAAAGCAGTAACATAGCCAAACAACGGTTTGCTAGGAAAAGGATGGTTAGAGGCTGACATGGCAATATGGGAGGCATGATATAGCAAGTGGTAGGTAGCGCAGCATGGCAATAGAACGAACAACTAGCAAAGCAAAGATAGAAGTGATTTTGAGGGGTGGTCATCTTGCCTGTAAGGTTCTCAGAGTTGTCGAAAACTTGATCCTCGTAAGCGTAGTCAACAGGTTCCTCGTTCACGAACTCGTCTCCCGGCTCTACCCAAGACAAGAACACAAGCAACGGAACCACAATCAATCACAGGAAATGCACAAGCAACATGATGCAATACATGAATGATATGCAAGATATGATATGCGATGCGTATGCGTGCTCCGGAAGACAAATGATGAACAAGGCAGTAACTTGGCAAACCAAGCATGCCACTGGAAAGATGAGATGATTTCGGTTGAAATCGATATAAAGATCAACGGAAACGGATGCACGGTTTGCAAATGGCAAGCAAAACAAGAATGACACGAATCTGCGATTAACAGCATGATAGCACTTAGAATACACCAAGTAACAAAGCTACGACACCCCAACATAGCAACAAAGCATATGGCAGTAATCTACAGAAGATGTTTGACAAAAGATGGACACTGAGCTACGGCTAGATCACAACATAACAAGCTCAAACAAGCATGGAAAAAGTGCAAAAGATAACAGATTCACAGACTTGGTGAAATTGCTGGACATGCCTGAAACAGCATCAGGTAGCAATGTCCAGAGCACGAAATCAACATGCTACAGGAACTTAACATAGCAAAACAAGGCATGAAAGTATTCTACTAAATTCATATGACAAAAGTCCCTTACTGACCATAAGCCAAAAAGGACCAGAAGATATGATGGCAACCATGTGAACATAGCAAGTTTCATTAACAGGTTTCAGACTTGGCAGAAAACAGAGCATGGCAGAAACAACAATATGAAGGCATCTTGGTGAGCTTGATGCGCTCACTACAGAGCAATGCATGACAAAACAAGCATAGCTACAGCAAGATGGAAAGTTTATGAAGCTATCCATGACAAGAACAAATGCATAGCATGTATGGATCAACTACAACAAGCTTGGCAAAATTGCATATCATGTTAACAGTCTGCCAGAAATATTTTATAGCAAAAGTAGAGCAAGAATGTGTCGTTCTATGGCACTCTATAATTGCAAAGAAGGGCAGGAATGGTTCTATTACAACAATTTCTACAAAACATCCTTACTGAACATCTCCAAAATATGCATGCATCTCTCTGTAGCATCAAGTTTACATGGCAACAAAATAACAGCAGACAAAGACTTGGAGAAATTACTGTCTCTGAAATCAGAAACATTACGGAGTCTAGTTTGCATGCTTGTGCTAGTCACCACGGAGATCACAAAAATATATGGCATACACCACTGGAAGGATGGCATGGCGTACAACAAAACACATGTAGAGCTCATGCCCATAAGATGCACAGATTAAATGATACAAAAATAACAAATCTCCAAGTTCTGCTAAGAACCAGCAGATAACAGCAACTAGCACTCTTGCACCAGATATTTGGGCATCAAGATGGCCTCTAATGAGCATGGTACAATGGAACAAAATGTAGAGCATCACGAGGCGAACATTTCAATATATTACACGTGTGAAACGGAGCTAAATGCAGAGAGTTACGATGCTATGTACAGGTGTACATAATGTCAAACTTTCAGGACTTGGAGAAAAAAACGGGGGAGGAAGAAGTCAACCGTACAGATCTAGGGTTCTTGCACGGTTCACATGATGACATGATATGATATGCATGACATGCACAAAATGCAAAACGAAAGACAAAATCCGACCACGAAGGGAATATCACACCACATAGCCGAAAATGGCAAGAGTCGGAGTTACAAATATGGAAAGTTACATCCGGGGTGTTACAGCATAGTCTGCTCTGAAGACCTTGTTTTCACTCCAGAATTTGCCATCACCGTGTCAAATGGTTGATGCACACGAAGAGCAGTTGAATGTACTAACATTGTTGACAAATGTAATATGTAACGAAAAAAAAGGATGGCCTGATATAATTTACACATAAGATGACTGGCTAAGCAGGATGACATTGCAAAATTCACATATATGATGCCTGGCTAAACAAGATGGCGTTGCATAATTCACATAAACGATGAATAAACTAAACAGATGGCATTCACACAAAGGATGTCTAAACTAAGCATATGACATATTTGATGTATAAAGTAAGCAATGCAAGACACCAACCAACATCAGCATGCCATGTTAGAGCGAAGACCTCAGGGGGTAAATAGGAGCTGTCTTCTCCTTCTGAATCCCCCTCAGAACAGATATCTTCCTCTCGATTACAATCTGAAATGTGTGGAGGGGGGCTGCCTTTGCCCCTACCATGGAGCGACGTCTGCATGAAATTTTATTGCCACACAAGGCTCGTCTCTTTTGCTCTACATGTTAAGTTCCATTGTTTACAATAACTGCCATGCATAGGAATAAAACATAGTGAGATTATGTAAGGAGTGCATGCAGAAATCCAAAGTGATGGTAGCAACCTGTGGATAGACCCAAAACCAATAATAGCAGGCAGATAATGGCTTCAGTTAAAAATACAGATAATGGCTTCTTTACTGTTTGTTTCCCACCCAACATGAAACTCATAGTAGACACCGGAGATTAACCAGATAGTAGATAGATACTATTGATAGCGGCCCCGATATGTACCCCACAACCATTTAAAAACTCAAGTTTGACCATTAGTTTGGAGCTGACTCAGAGTCTAATCGGTGAACAGGACGATAAAGTAGCATGTAATATTAAGCGATGCATAACGTAAGTAGACACGAAAGAGTGCGACCTCTCTTGCGGACCCGTGTAGTCCTCGAGGTCATCTGCTCAGTTGATGATGGTAATGCAGTTTTCATGGCTGCCAGCGGCGGGGAAGAAGATCTGAGGTGGCGAAAGACAGTCTGGAGGCCGGATCCCTGCTGTGCTGGACCCTTCTGTCGTTGGAGCAGCTGAGCTGGGGTGGACGACGGCGCAGCAGGAGCGGGACAAACCACGCAAGGTTTTCTTTGACAACTATCTGTAAGAGAAGTAATTCTGTAAGGGCTCGTTTGAATTGGAGGATTCCAACAATGCAGGGATAGGAAATAGACATGAATAGGATAGGAATGCACGTGCAAAACAGAGAATTTAAAAACACAGGATTTCTGCCAATCTGGGTGTTTGATTCACAACAATTGGAAGATCACAGGATGCAAAGAAGCATGGTGAGATTAAGTCAAACCACAAGAAAATGTATGGTTATAATGCTATTATGCTACTATCTCTTAGTCTTGTGCTTCATGAATAGGAATTTGAAAAGGAGGACAAGTGAAAATTAAAATTCCTACGTTTTTTCTTTCAAGGAGACACTAAAGGAACAAATCCGTGTGCTCAGTGGACAATATATATAACATGTAGAGTAAAAAAGAGATGCAACAAGTGTACAACCTCTTTGGCGAAGCCATGTCGATCTCAGCGTGATTGGGTTGGCCGGTGAGGATGCTCCGGCTGACTTTGCTGTCGGAGGAGGGGAAGAAGATCTTAGGCGTCTGGAGATGGAGCCCGAGGTACTGCTCCGCTGTGATGGAGGGTTTCGTCGTT
>NC_057814.1:533735251-533847696 GCF_018294505.1 Triticum aestivum
CGAGCCCCCCCACCCCCTGAAAATCGACTGACCCAAAAGTCGATTCAGTCGACTGAACTGTAGCTAAATCGGAGCAGCATCGCAAGCAAGAGCAAGAGTGAGAGCAGCAGCACGAGCAAGAGCAATAGCAAGAGCAGACCAGGCAGGGGACCGAGAGCAAGAGCAGAGCAGCAGCGCGAGCGAGAGCTAAAGCAGCAGCAGCTCCTACTGATGTGGACGTCGCCGCCGAGGGAGCGACGCCGTGGAGGAAGTGGCCGGCGACGCCGCCGTGGATGGAGCCACGCCGTGTCGGCTCGGGACCGAGCGCTGGCAGCACCGTGAGATCGAATCAAGAAGAAAATGCGGCAATTAGTGTACAACCTCTTTGGTGGCGCCGATTAGGCCGCAGCTTCATCCGAGGAAACGGTGATGATGATGCTCTTCCGGTGGTGCAGGTGAAGACGATGGTGTGGGAATGGAGGTGACGCGAAAGACGAGGGGAACGTCGGGGCAGCTCCTTGGAGGTGGAGGACGGGGTGGCTGAACCGGCGGGACGATGAGATCGACGACGGATCCTCATCCGGTACGGTGGATGAGGGACGTCGAGGTGTTGCTGTGGACGACGTCGTCGGGGAAGAGGCTCCGGCTGGGTGGCGGACGGAGCAGGGTGTGGGGTTTCGTCGCGGGTTTTCGCGGCCTCGGTGTACGAGTGGGTGGGCGGATGGGATGGCAGTGGGGAACCATGGCTTAGAGACGCGCTTGTCCCAAATGTGGGGTAAGTTACGAAAGTACCCCCACCGATTTGAGGCGGTTCTTTCGGTTCAGGGGTACCACGTGCATTTCGCGTGTCGGGATTTCACAGGAGGTGGGAGTTTTCGCGCGCGTTGTAATTTCGGAATAGCAAGGCGCGGGTTGAGATGGAGGGAGTTGTCGGAGCACAACGAGACAAAGATATATCTTAAATATTTCGGGCTAACAAGGCGCGGGTTGAAATTTCCGGACAAGCCTAACGTGTACTGTACCAAATCAATGCGCACTACAAATGTCATTCAAAACTTTGAATTCATGTTATGTTCAATTAAAATATTTCGCTACGTGTATAATGCATGCAACCTACTACTCAAATGAGCGTTTTAGTGCATTCCAAACGTATATACTACCGCTTCAATATGGACTAAATTTGAATTCGTTTCTCTATTTGAATAAGATCTACAGTAATGATTGTTGTGAAGTCAAAGTATTTGAATTCGTTTCTCTGTTTTAATAAGATCTACAATCATCATTATTGTCAAGTTAAACCATCGTTTGTGTATTATCTTCACAACACACCACATGATTAGTCTCGATTTACATATGAACTATGTGTACTATATGAACTCGAACTAGATTTTTTGAATCCACTTTATTTTGATTTCAAATCACATTACATTTCTAGCTCTAGCTAGATCTTCATAATCTAAACCATGTCTCATATGTATAATGTGTTTATCACATTATGTATGGTGCCCCGCCCCCTACGCCTACAAGTATTTAGATGTGAGTTGCAAACACCACACATTACCACAAATTCAAATAAAATGTGAGAATGTTCGATATATAGTATTGTTTAGATTGTTCGATATTTAGTTGTAAGCTGCAAACGCCACACATTATCACAAATTCAAATAAAATGTGAGATTCTTTGATGTATAGTATGGTTTAGATTGTTCGGCATTTAGCTGTGAATTGCAAACGCCATGCATTATCACATTATGGTATAACATGGGCACAACACGTGTATCACCGCTATATTCATGCATGCAATGTTTAAAACACTATGATCTCCTATTCAAATATATGAATCCGCTTTCATATCAAATTATGATCTTTGTTAGTCTCTTACACCCACACAATCCTCTAACCTTTGTAGCTACCACTAACTTTCTCTCGTGCATGCACACGCCCTCCTCGCCCTCCCCCTCCCTCGACATTCTATCCACCGGGCACATTCATTTTTTCTTTAGGTCGTTCTCCCAGAGTCTCCACAACTCCTTTCCGACACACACCGATCGATAAACCTCTCCAGCGATGCCTGCCTACAACATACACACACACCTTCAATCTCCTCCTTTATGTGTCCTTGCCTCGTGTCTCTCATACGGTCAGACACACGTGTAAACTCTCGCCCCTCTTTTCATCGATCTCACAATCGCACACTCCTCCCCTATCTAGCTAGTAGTTGGGCCTCTCGCACCACCTCCTAGCTCCATTCTCTCTGTCTATCCGTCTCGCTGGGCCTTATTGGCCTCTAACAAATGGACGTACACCGACCGATCTCTCGCTATACATATAGCTAGCTAGGTCCTTATAACTCGTTTTTACCCACACGTCAATCGATCTACCTCATTAGTTGTGTCTCTCCCTTCCTCCGACAAACAACAATTGATCTACCGATCTAGTTAGGTTTGCTTACCAAACACATGGTTCCCCTTCATCATCCATGGATGCGTCCCGACAGATCTATCACGCACAGGCACACACAGAAACACATCCCCACTCTTATCGATAACATTGCAGTTCCACCCTTAGTTTGTCTAGTAGGCCTCTCCCACCATCTTCGAGAAGCAACTCCATCACCCATCCAGCACTCTACCCCTCTCCCTCCCTCTCCCTCCCTCTCTCTCTCTCCTCTCTCTCTCTGTCCCATCATATTTCCCGTCCTTCAGTTATGTATGGACGTCGACCGATCTCTCTCAAGACATAGCTGGGTCTCTCCTTCTCAACACATATACGAGTCATTCTACCTCTATAGTTAGGCCTCTGCCTACCCCTCCCCCCACACACACCGATACATCGAGCGCTCTAGTCATGTCTCCCTGCCACACACAAACTTGACATGTGCCCTCTAACGTTCCGGTAGGCCAGTCGCCCTATATCTTTGACTTGCACACACACACAATTTCGATGGCTCTCTTCATCGATCTCGCACCCACCCACTTGATCCTCTCTTCGACTCTATCGATAGCTATGACCGCTCCCTCTCTTCTCGTGGATTGCCCGACCCTCTATGTATGATATGGATAGGCCTCCATTTCACACACATTGCATGCAAAATTTTTGTTCGAGATGTCATCGACACATATTCCCACAAATAATTCACGAAATCAACCCCCACCCCACCCCCACCCCAAAACAAAAACACTCACGAACGCGGTTTGTATCTCTCACACACACCCACGTAGGTGGGGGACGTGCACGAAGAGAAGAGGTGCATGCACGGCGGACGTACTCCCGTCTCTTTCCCAACCACACCCTCGCGGGTACACGGTGGAGCTCATTTCTGTACGAAAAAGGCAGCCCACGTGGTAATTTGGCACGTGTACTGGTTGTCCACTTGGTGGAGGGAGGACCGTCAACCACGGGTGAACAAACAAATTGCGACTTGACGTGTTATGTTAAAAAAGAGGCAAACCATGTGGGGCCTACCTTAGAGGCAAGGCTCTATACACTAGAGTACTTTTGATGTGTCCCGTCAACTCGCAGAATGAGGAGAAGCTTGCTTAGTACGCCGTCTCCCCCACCCACGGGCGCGGTGGCTCGCAGGATGAGGTGAAGCTTGCTCCGCCTTACGCCCGCTCCCTCGCCCATGCGCGCGGTGGCTCGCAGGACGAGGAGAAAAATTTACTACTCCCTCCGTTTACTCCTCGTCCCTACTACCTTGGTTATAGAGATTATATCATATTGTTTGGAATATATATGTCCTTTAGTAGATTTCAATATGAACTACTAGTACATACTCCAAACACTGATGTATATAGACGTATTTTAGAGTGTAGATTCACTCATTTTGCTCCGTATGTAGCACTCTCCCTCGCCCCTCGACCCTCGCCCACGTGGTGGACGTGTAGCAATTCTTTCGGTCTCATATAGCCAGAACGATATATACTGCACTACCATTATTGCTCGACTTCCCGAAGAGGCGAAGAGCCAATCGCAAGGTTAATATTTTGGAGATGCCAAGCGCAAGGTTATAGGAGAACGAGTAGTAGGTGCCGCGTCATTTATAAATAAAGATTTTTTTCTTCAGTGGCACGTACACAATATGATAGGTTCATATGGAGAGAAAAGGAAACCGCTCCACTATATACATAGTTAGGACGGGCCAGCCTACACGGTTGCTTGCTGGGGTTGCTCTCTTCACACTCTCTCGCACAAAACGACTGTGGCCACATCTCTAACATCCCGGCGGATCACGTCCGCTTGGGGAAGGGGTGGATGCTTAGTGTAGATGCGGTGGCCGTCGCCGACGGCGAAAACCCACTGTCGGCACGTCCCGATCAGGGGTCCCCGCCGTTCTCTCTCACAAAGCCGGGAGGTTGCCTTCGTCCCTTGCTCACTGTCGCGACGTGGGCAGTTGCCGCCTCCAGCCGCCCTCCTCAAGGTTGAGCTACGTCCCTCAGGTACAACTCCCTTTACAGCCGGCTTGCACCACTGCTCCAGCTGCCCACATCACTCCCTGTGGATATTTCTCTACTTCTTTGCCCCACACATACCTCTACTGGCTTCTACGTACTGTATTTGTGATGAGTTTATGTCTCATCAACTAGTCCCAGTAATCTTATTGTAATCACGCTTCTTCAATTTCTTTGCCACAGGGATGCTCATCTCAATTTTGGTGAAACTGCACAAAATGATCCGATGGTCAAAAGGTTGCAAACTTCATTTATTAGGAAGCTCGAACATTGCCAGCAAATTGAAGCCTGGTCAGGGTTCACGGTTCAAGGGCTAGGGTCTGGATGGATCGTTTTTTCTTTAGCTGTCTCTGTTCCAAAATAAATGTCAACTTTAGTAGTAGTACAACTTTGTACTAAAGTTTGCACAAAGTTGAGACACTTATTTTGGAACGGAGGGAGTACATATTTGCTATGATCTGTCAATCATTGAGATGCAATAGCATGCATGTTAGTCTCCTTTGTATTTGATGAAATGTTGCAACGGGCAACCTTGGACGCAAGATACACGTAACAGAAGCTGGAAGCTTCATAGCATTGTACAAATTTATCTCACTGATAAATTACAGTACATACTATACTAGTACTTCCTCCGTTCCTAAATATAAGTCTTTGTAGAGATTTCACCATGAACCACATGCGGATGTATATAGATGCATTTTAAGTGTAGATTCATTCATTTTGTTCCGTATGTAGTGGAATCTCTACAAAGACTTATCTACTAGTAATAGCTAGCTCCCACTACTAGGAATTCTCTATCCTCTCCTTGAGCCACATCATCAAAATTGATGTAGCCGTTAGATGAAGTAAATCATTCCATAATAGCCGTCTGATCTAGACGTTGAGAGGCTCCGCACTAAGCCACATGCAAGCATGCAGAAATACCATGGCACATGCATGTGAGTGGGTTTTAAATCACATCAACATGTCTGCATGCAAGCATGCACCGGTAGCATGCATGTAAGTGAGCTTTTAAGTCCCATTAACATGTCAAAAAGAAAAATATAATCCCATTATGCAGTAGGAGTTGGCTGATCTTTTTTCCTTACATGGGATGATCTAAATGATGATGGGAGTTTATTTAGTTTGGCTACCATTTGTCATGCGGTTATAGAGTTTTTTTAGTTCTATGAAATCGATAATTTTGCGCAGAGAGATATACCGCTGTTCCGCGGCAACGCGCGGGGACTCATCTAGTAATATTTAGGAACGGAGGGAGTACTATGTAAAGAGTTAGGTGTCGCACGGTGATAGTGTGAGGCGGGCCATGTAATCACTGAGCCTGCGTGTTTTCACTGCTCTTGCACGCCTCCGCTATAAGAATGGAGAAAATTGTAATCTAGTAGTAGTAGTACCTCCTTTCGCCGAAAGCGTGGGACATCTAGCAGTCCTACCACCTCAGTAATAAAGACCAATGAGCCATCAAATCACATAGACCCAGCAGTAAGTTGGACGAACGAAGCAACCATCAGTCTTGCGCCAGTGAGAGGTCGCGTCCGCTCTGCCCGGGCATGAATGCGGCACCGATTCTTTGGAGCGGCACTGACCGTTTCGGGCGGGAAGCGCGCGCGGGCGATGGAGGGGCTTTGGGTGGGCCAGGCTGGTCAGGAGCGGGCGTGGCAGCTGTCCGCATGTCCCTACCGGACATGCCCAGAAACGAGAGGATGCACCGACTCTCGCGGCTAAAATCGTACACTACACAACATCTCTCTGTAGGAGTAGGTCGATCTGTCGCTCTCTCTAATACACACATGCTGTTAAACACACACACACACACACGCACATGCACGCACCTTGGTCCCGTTGCACCTTCTAACGTGACTTATTACACCTAGACAGAGGGAGTAGTAAGTATACGAGATACGGTGGCACACTGACTTAAGTCGAATACAAGTGCCCAAAATTTGTGTGCATGTTATAATAAGGATTCACTTAAAATAGTACGTGAGCGAACAGAGGGATCAATTGGACAGTGTTCCCGAGCAGTAGCGAGATGTGTGAGGTAAGATACACCGCTGGCGCTTTTAATTTTTCTTATTAGTTTGTTTGTTTCACCCTCTGACTGGTGGGACCCAACGTACTACGTGGAGAGAGGTAAGGTGACTAAGGCTGCATTATTTCTGCACCACTGTGGATAGTCTTACCACCAAAGCCACATGACACGATTATGATTGAAATCCCAATGACTCCCACACACACAAAAAAACACGGCATGCTTGTCACACGAATGCAGGAATGTATAAAAGGTTATTTCCCTCTCGTTGAACATAACGGGAGGGTTGTGTAGCTGGTTAGCCTGTTCGCTCATCAAACTTGAGGTCTCGGGTTCGATAACTACACTTGAGCATAATTTGTGCCAGGAGGATTCTTTGACTGGTCAAAATGTTTTCTAGGGTTTGCACGCTTCACACTCTCTCTCCAGTATATATATACACGCTGGAGCCTCAGCGCTTGTAGTTGCTCTCTTCACACTCTCTCGCCCTCTCCCGCTGGAGCCTCAGCGCTTGTAGTTGCTCTCTTCACACTCTCTCGCCCTCTCCAGATCTAAACAAGACTTCGTTGGCCTCTCTCTCCCCTCACTGCTGCTCAAAGAGCCGGCAGGATCCGTCCGCCGGGAAGGGAAGGAGGCTTAACGCTGTCGCCGTCGGCGAGGGACTACCGGCGCAGCTGTTCACTTTCCACCCAGCGGCGGCGCGGGAGGGCCTCCGACCCCTTCTTCTTCGCCGCCGTCCCGTCGCCCACCGAACCACGCCCCAAGAACCTTAAGGTATAATTTACTTACTCCACATGCATTGCTCTAGCTGCATGTATACCATGAATCTAGGACGTGGTTCAAAGAGGAAAGGAGTGGGGGAAAGTAGTGGGAAAAGTTGTATATAGCATGAATCTAGGACGTGGTTCAAAGAGGAAATGAAGGGGGAAAGTTGTATAGCATGAATCTAGGACGTGGTTCAAAGAGGAAAGGAATGGGGGAAAGTAGTGGGGAAAGTTGTATCGCATAAATCTAGGACGTGGTTCAAAGAGGAAAGGAAGGGGCGAAAGTACTAGTTCAAAAAGGAAAGGAAGGGACAAGGCTGTAGAGTTTGAGCAGGACTAGATTTGCTGCGCTCACATAGGGAAAGGTGTCTAAAGATAACAAAACTGGGACCAACACAAATATGCTCCTTGGTTGTTTGTTCTTTGTTGCAACAGACTGTGCATGACCACAGTACATCGGTAGATGCACATGGTGCTGGTGCGTCCACTGTCCCGTGCAACTCATTAGCTGTTGTTAATCTAAGGCCCTGTTTGGTTAAAAACTCCCTAGTCCCTACCTGCTTGGTTCCAGGGACTAAACATGGACTAGAGGTTATTAAATGACATGCTAAAAGACCATGTTACCCCTAGTAATGAACTAATAGAGACAAGGTGCGATGCGTGGCAGGGGCAACTGTTGGAAAAAGTCCCAAAAAGACTCCCTCGGGGTCTTCTTTCTTTAGTCCCAAATGCCCACTTTTAGTCCCTAAAAGTCCCTCCTGTTTGGTTTAGATGGGACTGACACGGAGTTTTTTTAGTCCCTACACCAAAATGTCCCTGTAAACAAACACCCTCTAATAATGCCGCTGGAAAATTGATGCAATGCCACAGTTAAAAGCAAATTACATGTTTAACGAATTTTATTGTTAATATAATCTCTATGTTAATATTAATCAATGCCACCGTTTGAGAAATGCTACTGTCTTGCTTTCTTTCCCATTTAGATAAGGTAGATGCTTCTTTTTGTTGGCTTCTGTGTCATCCACCGTTATTGACCACTAATTGTTTCCTTTGCACCTCTGTGTAAACAGGGTTATCTACTTCACCTCGTTGCCATTGTGACCTTTTGTTGCACTGCACAAAACACTTTTGTTTTAAGAGTGTTTTGTGCAGTTCAACCAAAATGTCACACCGACAACGTTGCTTGATTGCTTGATCTTAGTGGAACTGCACAAGAGGAGATCTTACTTCCTATCCGTTAAGGCGAATTTGGTTCAGATCTTCTTCTTGTGAGTTGTTTGAATTCCGCATCATGAGAGGTCAGTACTAGCCTTCTTTCACATGATTCTGCAGTGTGCTTTCATATGTTGTGCTACTTGTACGATAATGTTGCTTGATTTTAGTGAACTGCACAAATGGAGACAAGACTTCCAATCTGTATGTGCACCGTAATATCCCATTGAGGTAAGATAAGGATATTTCACAACTGCTGGCCTGTATTTTGCCACTTTCATCAGAAAATTAAGTTTAGTACTATACTTGTGCTCCCTAATTGACATGCCAAATCTTACATTGAAGGCGAAGCTTGTCTGTTATTGAACCAAGTGATGAAGGGGAAGAACAAGCGGAAGAAAAACAAAAATCAACTCCCGGTGCTGTAATGAAGCACTGGAACTGTGATGACACAAGTAATGATATAGTTTTGCATCTTAATTTATTGCTATGGCTGGAACGAGCAATTGTTTTGCCACTGATTTGATGCCACTCTTAATGTAATATGTAATTATCTCTACTTGTGCAAACAGGGATCTTCTTTGAAGATACCATATATTTTAGTGGAACTGCACAAGAAGATGTTGGAAACATTAAACTAATCGAGGAGTATATAGTAAGCATGGCCACCACCGTAGATAGCAACAGATGGTTCCGGAGAAGTGCTTCATCTGTATGCTCTACACAATAAGCCTCCTGACAAAGGTTGGTACTCGCCCACTGATTTCATCCATATGATTGAGCTTTGTCATCTCTATTGGTGTTGTGCTACTGTTTAGATACTGTCATGAAAAAGTGGTATTGTCCTTGAGAAGTGCTTCATCTGTGCTGTTTTAAATATTTCCTTTCCTTTTTTTCGAGCAAACAGGGATGCTAGCATTTAGTAGTCCTCTTGTCTTTGCACAACAGGATCATCTTCCTCTGAAGAAGAATATGGAGTACGTGAAGTGACTAGTTCCGATTATGCCAGGATGAAGAAGCCCTGTCTATCTTCTCATCAGAAGGAGCAGTTGAAGGATGGTTACATTACTCCCCACAAGACCAAACTAACTTCAGCTCAGAAGGACTGACAAATCTCCATTTTTTTGCTGTGATGCGCGAGTACAATGTTGTTCTAGGATTCTTTCTGGTGAGTTCCATTTTTCTAAAAGTGTGCTCTACATGGACCATGTATGTGCCTGTTGAAACTGTCAATTCATAGTACAGTTTGCTTTATACTAATCACTTTTTTGTATTTGTGCAAACAGGGGTGCTCAGCTTGATTTCAATGGGAACTGCACAAAATGTTCATGAATACATCGAATCATTCATTTCCACCACAAGAAAGGAGGTGCCGATAAGTTCAAGGCGTTGCAACATATAAGGGCGAAATCATACAAGCTACGCGCGAATTTGGTTGATTTTGGTGGAACTGCACAAAAAGAACAGCTGGTTTATTTAGCACGAGGTGCCATGTCAATGTCCGAACTGATGGCAAACCCTGCCCATTCCACAATCGTAGGCATTTGATATTTTGGAATGGGACAACCTTGTCAAATTTTGCTCATTGATTTTAGCAAGACATGCGTTTGATATTTTCGAATGGGACGCCCTTTGCTGTCAGCAGCGTCGATCAATTTTTTCTTTATTCTTTAGTTGTGAAGTAAATATTGCCTCTGACATGTGAGTCGCTGAGATGCATAATCATCGATTGTTTTGAATGTTCTCTATGAATTGCCAGGCCTGTGTGTTTGATTGCAATGTACAGAAACGCTAAAAAGCTGCTCAAACTCTTTGTACTCCTTCTGTTCCTTTTTACTTCGCACATTGTGAAAGTGCATACTTTTTTGTATAAGATTGGTCAAAGTAGAGATACTTTGACTGCAGACAAAACTTGTATGCACGACTAGAAAGGACCGGAGGGAGTACATGTGAAACTGCTGCAAACGAGGTGATCACCCTGGGAATAATGCTAGTACGTATTGTTTTGCATGTTCATCCAATGCCAGTGATACAGGAATTCGAACTAATCGAAATAAATTCATTCATACACGGTCGGATTTCATATAAACATGCCGGATTTCATTACATTTCATACATTCTTCAACTAAAAAGGGGTGCGCTGGAGGTATAATTAATTAACCGAAGCTACCCACCTGTGTCCCGCTGAGCCGAACAGAAGCTTCAGTGACTTAACTGCAGGTGCAGTTGCGTAACTGACATGTGGCCTGTTGGGCCCACGTGTCAGTCAGCCAACTGCACCAGCAGTTAAGTAGAAGCAGCGTTCTTCTCCAGCGCAGCTCTCCGACTCCACGTCGCCGCCAAGAAGCTAACCGGCCGTCAATGGTCAACCCGCCTAGCTTGGCTTCAACCGGAGGGTAGCAGCGGTGGCCTTACTTGGACCCGAGCGGCGGCGACCTACCGTGTTCTACTCTTCCTCGTTTTCTGTGTGGCGCGGCCTCGTTGGCAGCGGGGCGGGGCCTCGGCGGAGCCGGCGATGTCCTCTGTCTCGTTGCCGGCGGGCGGCGCCTCAGCGGAGCGGTGGAAATCCTCCCCCACGTTGCCGGCAGGGTGGGGCCTCGGCTGAGCCGGCGATGTCCTCTGCCTCGTTGTTGGCGGGGCGGGGCCTCGGCGGAGCCGGCGGTGTCCTCTGCCTCGTTGTTGGCGCCGCGGGGCCTCGGCGGAGCAGGGCCTCGTCGACGCCAGCGGAGCGGGGACTCGTCGGAGCCGGCATTGTCCTCTGCCTCGTCCTCGGTCTCGCCAAACAGCGCCTCGCCCGCTTCATCGCCCTCTTTGCTAGCCTCTTTGTAGGCGGCCGCAGCCTCCGCCACCCGCATGCGGTACCGCCAGCGCTCGAGGCGGCCCTTGCGGGCGGAGCGGTACGAGTCGAGCAGCGCCTCCTGCTCCGCCCGCTCCGCGGCGATCTGCTCCTCCGCCTGCAGGTGCTCCTGGAGGAGATGGTGGTTGTAGGCGGCGTCGGCCTGCGCCTCCCGGAACTGCTCCTCACGCATCTGCCTCACCCTGTCCATATATTGGGCACGGGCCTCGCCGATGGTCATGGTGCAATGCACCGGCGAGGATGGCGCGGAGGAGGGGGTTGGCGCCGGATCGTCGACTACCATGTTCTCCATTGGGACGTCGTCGTCCTCCGGCTGCCTGCCGGCCAGCCGGTCGGCAGCAATGGCTGCCATCTCCTTGTGGTCCGTCGTCCGCCCGTCCCGAAGAGCGCTGGAGCGCGAGGAAGCCATGGTGGGCAGTAGTGGTGTGGACAGGAGAAAGGGAACGGATGCGGATGACTGCGGCTATGGCCGGCGCAGCAGTTTATATAGCAATGGTGGGCGGGCGGAGGGACGGACGTGTGGCGCCGGAGTAGCCGCCTCGGCAACCGCGTATCATTAATGTGGGCGGCAGATGGACGGACGGACGGCACTTGTGTCGTTTGAAGGCGGAGCAATCGCCTGCACCGGGAAGCGGGGCGGGCGGCGCTGACTGTTTCGGGCGGAAAGCGCGCGCGGGCGAGGAGATGACTTTACTTGGAGAGGATGACAATGGGGACCCACCAGGTCCATAGCCTCACGTACGCAAGTGCCTCCTTATTATATATATATATATATAACTATAATTTATTTTGCTTCCTCCTGGTTTCCTGACATCACGGTCCCACACCATTGTCAACCTATGTAGTAGTCAATAAACGAGAGAATTGCACAAGAAGCGGCCGACAGCTGGGACCAAGCAGCTCGAGCAGTATTTGTGTTTTTGAGGTGTGAGCACTGCAGAGTTTTTCGATGTTTAGCCCAGATATTAATTTTTCTCCTCTGAACAACAACGAAAACATCGCTGCAGGTATTAACTGGGCGGGCTGTGGCCCGTCTAGCCCAGGCCAGATATCCAGCCCAGATATTAATTTTTTTCAAGCTGAAAATGGCTAGCCCAGCTATACTTTTTTTAGGAATACCCAGGCAAGGTCAAGTTGTTATTCTCCGCCCCGCTGGGCTGCAAATCTTTCCTAGGAGGGATGCATTAGGCTTAACAAGAAAATGGGCTTTAAGAAATAATAAATGGGATGTAATTATAAAAACTGGGCAGTAACTATAAAAAATGCACCAAACACGTGATTACTTTATAAAATATTATTTTTGGATATTGAAAATTTTAATTTCATTAATTGTTGCGAGCGCAATGTTTCGTTGGATTTTTACGTAATATAAATTTATATTGAAATTGTATTTAATCTGACTAGAAATTTCGGGATAAAAATATTTCGGATCCCATCAAAATGTGGGAAATTTTATTGAATTCTGTTTTGAACGGTTGGTTGAAATGGGCTGTACTTTTAACAAACTGTAAATGGGCTGTAGTAAATTCCATTAGAATTCAAAAATGGGCTACACATTCTTACAAATCTCAAATGGGCTATAAGTTCTCTGCCACACACTTCTGGCCTTACTAAGTTGACGCGTCCCCTAAAAAAACAGAGTTGACGCGTATGCAAGGCTTTGTCAACTTATAGTCAACACACGGTTCTAGCAGCAGTGGCCGTTGGATGTCCATCCAACGGATGCCGTGCTTCTTCTTCAATCTCGGATATTCTAGCTTCACCCGCCCAAAAAATGATTCCTCCCCCTGACATCTGGGGCGCACCGTTTCGGAAGCTGACCTGTGGGCCTACTAAGTTGACGTACCAAGGGCTTTGTCAACTTAGTCAATATAAACGATTCTAGCTGCAGTGACCGTACGATGTCCATCCAACGGCCGTCGTGCTTCTTCAACCTCTGGTCTTCTTGCTCCAGCCGCCCAAAGCAGCGCCGGTCGTGCCGCCTGCTCCTGCCTCCCGTGGCCGGCTGTGCTGCCGCGGAGGCCTCACCGCCCCCTACTACTCCCACCGCTGGCCAGGCCATCCCTCCACTCACCCACACCCCCTGTTATTCTGCGGCGACGGCAGCGCAGCCGAACCAGTGAACCCTCGTACTCCTCTCCGCGTGTGCATCCACTGCCGCGTCTTCCCCGGCTCCGCGTCGTCCCCTTCCTAGGCCTCGCCGTCGTCCACCGCCCTGGTGCTCTCGGCGCGGCGTGGTCAACGTGGTCAAGGAACGACTTCCATCGGACGTGGACTGTACGTGGAGAGGCTGACAGCTGGGTCCACGGCAGCCGCAAGGAAGTGCCTCCTTATTACGCGCAAAATAATTATTCCTCCACCTGACAGCGGGGACCCACCGGACGGGCCACCGTATTTCGCGAAAAAAATGATTCGCCCCCTGACTGCTGGGACCCACGAGCTACATCTTCGCACGCAAGGAAGTGCGTCCGAAAAAAAACGATTCGCCCCCCTGACTGCTGGGACCCACCAGCTACATCTTCGCACGCAAGGAAGTGCGTCCGAAAAAAAACGATTCGCCCCCCGACTGCTGGGACCCACCAGCTACACCTTCGCACGCAAGGAAGTGCGTCCGGGCAAAAAAAATGATTCGCCCCCTGACTGCTGGGACCCAGCAGCTACACCTTCGCACGCAAGAAGTGCGTCCGGGCAAAAAAACAAAACGATTCGCCCCCCTGACTGCTGGGACCCACCAGCTACATCTTCGCAGGCAAGGAAGTGCCTGACAGTCGGGACCCACCTGGTCGAAGCGTACGTAGCGTTGTCATTCTGGTCGCGAACGTGTACGTACATACTGGTCGATGTAGAGGCGCGCACGTGTCGTAGTAGAGGCGCCGTCGTAGGGCGCACGTAGCATGTACACGTACGTACAGCGGCCAGGGTGCAAGAAAGAAAATACGGCCACGTATGTGTACATACGGGCAGGGTCTCGAACGCCTACTCGCGCATACGTACGGCCAGGGCTCGTGTACATGGCTGGGTCAGAACGGAGAAACAGCGTCGTCGTCGTGTTCATGGGAGGCAACGGAATGCGTCGTGTTCATGGGAGGCAACGGAATGCGTCGTGTTCATCGGGAGGCAACGGAACGCGTGGGAGCCAACCGGCTGGGTCGGAACGGAATGCGTGGTCGTGTTCATCGGGAGGGCTTGGACGGAACAGGCGATGGAAACGAGGCCTGGCGTACCGCAGAATGGAGGAAACGGACCTCCTACGTTCGGAACGGGGTCCTGTTGATCGGGAGGGGTGTGGCGTACCGCAAAACGGAGGAAACGGACCTCCTACGGTCGAAACGGGGGTCCTGTTGATCGGGAGGGGTGTGGCGTACCGCAAAACGGACGAAACGGACCTCCTACGGTCGAAACGGGGGTCCTGTTGATCGGGAGGGGTGTGGCGTACCGCAAAACGGATGAAACGGACCTCCTACGGTCGAAACGGGGGTCCTGTTGATCGGGAGGGGTGTGGCGTACCGCAAAACGGACGAAACGGACCTCCTACGGTCGAAACGGGGGTCCTGTTCATCGGGAGGGGTGTGGCGTACCGCAAAACAGGGACTCCACGGGATACTGTTCATCTCCACCGTCGACCTCTTCCAGCCTCCACGGGCTACCGTCGACCTCCTCCAGCCTCCACGGGCTCCTGTTCATCCAGCCTCCACCGCGCGCTACTCCACCGGCTACTGTTCAACCACCCCTCCACGGGCACCCCTCCACCGTCTACTGTTCATCCAGCCCTCCACACCACGGGGTCCTGTTCAACCACCCCTCCACGGGCACCCCTCCACCGTCTACTGTTCATCCAGCCCTCCACCACACCACGGGGTCCTGTTCATCCAGAGGCAACGGCACCGCTCACTGTTCATCCACCCCCCGCAACGCTCACTGTTCATCCAATCGATCGGCTTCAGTTAGCAGCAGTAGCGAAGGAATCGCTCGATCGGGTTCAATTAACAGCCATCGATCGATCGCTCGGGTTCAGTAACGCGTAGCCTGCAGTGCAATCGCTCGGGTTCAATTAGAGCCCAACGCCTCGCTCGGGTTCAGTTAGAGCCAACGCCTCGCACACACGATCGTATGTGTACGAGAGAAACGCGCATCGCTCGGCCCCCGACCTCCCACCGTAACTGGGAACTCCCCGAAATTTTCCTCCCCCTCGCTTCTACCACGGTTTTTTCCGTCATGGACGGCCCAAAGAATGTCATGCAGCTGCGTCTCCGGCCCGCCCAGGACGAAAAGCCCATTTTTTGTCATGATTTTTGGTCATAGAAGTAGGAGCCCACCACATCTATGATGATACCGGGTTTTGTCACAATTATCGTCATAGAAGTGTCATATGTATGACAGAAAAAAATTTCGTTCGACCCAAAATGTCACGGATGTGTCTTTTTTGTAGGAGGCCCTGCAACTCTGTTCAGTGTTCGAAAAGAAAAGACGGACAGAGGATGAAATAGTTTTCGCAGGAGACTAACCATATATGTCTATGTGAATAAGCAGGTGTCGATGCTAGCTGCAACCTCCCATTCTGCCGAAGTCTCCAAACTGAAGCAGAGTCTGAAGCAGGCCGAGGAAGATCTCGACCGTGTGAAAAAACAACTAGAGGACAAGCAAGGTATGCAATGGCCTATTCAGATCTGGAAAGATATGAATTGCTTGTGTTGATCATGTTATCATGATATTTTGTAGGAGCTACGACTGAGGTGGAGTCCCTCAAGAACGCGCTGGCCGAGGCTCAGAAGAGAGTGGCGAAGGAACAAGCCGCCCACGAAAAACACGAGGCAAGGGTCAGGGAGGTCTAGCAGGAGCTCCAGGACGCCGTAAAGAAATGCGAGTCCTTGGAGCGCAAGTTTGCGGACCAAGAGTCCGAACTTGCTACGGCCCGCCAAAGCGCACAAGAGGCCCGGGTTGAAGCCTAGGGAGCCCTCTAGGAAATCCAGGAGGCTAGGAAAATCGAGGCGGGTAAGGCCTTTATTATGCAGAGCAAATTTGTGAAGAAAAGGTACCCCTTACTGACCCGGATTTGGAGTTCTCCAGGAGCGTTTGCGGATCTGCCGCGCAGTGTTGCTGATGCTGCGGAGTTCTTCCGAGCCGAAGAGGGGAGCTCAACGGAGAAGCTGTTCTGGTCGCAACACCTTGCGCCAGAGCATCCGGTGCCCTTTAGCGATCAGCTGAAACAACTGACCAAACTGCATAGGATGGCTGAATTGGCCATGAATGATTAGATAATCCGTTTATGGCCTGCCGAAGCCATACCCAACAGCTACTTCGGGCTCGTGAAGCGGCTTGTCGATGCCTGCCCTCGGCTTGAAGCCATCAAGCGGTCGGTCTGCATCGAAGGTGCGCGGATGGTCTTCGCCCGTGTCAAGGTGCAGTGGGCGAAGATGAACGCCGTCAAGCTCGCGACCAAGGGACCGCCCGCGCGCAAGGAGCACCGCATGGCCGAGCGGTATTTTGATGATGTCCTGGAGGGATCCCGCATTGTAGAGGGCCAGTGCGCAAAAGACATTATCTTTGAATGAATACATTCATGTTATCCTGTCCTGTATGATAAAACAAAGCCGATATGTAATATAATTTTTGTTGTTTATTTAAAATTTTACCTCCTGTGCGGCTGTTTTTATTAAATCTGAGAGTTGGCTAGTCGTCGGCTTCAGCCCCCACGTAGGTAGTACGGGGGTGTTCGGGTTGAAACCTAAACACTCTTGATCCAAGAGTTTGGTCCTTGAAGGAGGTGTTTAGCGCAGCGAACCAGACAATCGGACTACGTGGCTTTATCACCCTCACTTAGCCATAGTAGTTTGACAATAGAAATGTAGGCGCAACCCCTAGTGAGGATATGTTAATCCGGAGTATGGTGTTGTAGATACCTGATCGGGTGGAGGCCGATCCATCACATAATGTGGAAACAATCGCAAAAGATTTGAACCTCCGAATAGCTGACCAGCTGTCGCCACATCATGACAGCCAGTTCTCTACTGAGGTGTTTACCTGGATAAACCAGAAACACAATCATAGTAGTTCTCCCTTTACTACCCTGGCCAAAGGACGGAACGTAAGGTAGTAAGCACAGGAGCCGGGCAACCCAACTATTGACCAAAGACATGATTCGGAGCCGATGCATATAATGCCAAATTCGGGGTGCCGAACTATACTGTAGAAAGTGTTCGGACTTTGTTGCCGTAGTGCGGAGCGCAATGAAGCCCCTGGCGAATTAAAGCGTACCAGGGTGTACGGGTGCAATCGATAAGAATATCGAAATAAAATGAAGTAGTAAGCCAGTGCCACAAAAGTTGGGCCGCAAACTGTTTCCATTATAATTTGATTAATACGTCAAAGCGTATTTGTACAAATAGTGCGATAGGCAACGGGGCTATTTAACATGCTGAGACCAAGGGGGGGCTGCGTGCGGGTCCTGAAAACAGGTAGAGTGATCGTCAAGAAGACCAACTAGAGATTCCCCCACACTTCTATGCTGCTTGCCGCCTTGGTGTATCCATCCTTCGAAAGGGTCGATGATCAGGTCGTCGTGAGGGGCCTGTGGAAAAGAAACAGAAAAAGGATAAAAAGAAAACAGAAAGTAAGTGTGCCCGAGGAAGGTCGAGCCGTATTATGGACCACAATCAAGTTGTGCCTCCGTCTTTGCCCATGGTATTTTGAGTGCGTAGTTATGTACGCGCGGTACGTACGCCGCCGTTTGGTCGGGACTGAGACGGAGGCCGAATTGCTAGTCGAACTCCTGACGAGCTGGACTGTCAAGATGCGGAGTAGTCCGGACTCGTTTGAGAGTGTCCGGGAGCTTAGCCGCTGAATTAAAATTCTGCTTGATAAGGCCGCTCTGTACTTCCGCTGCCAGGGCCGCGGTGTGCTCCTCGGTACGGAGGGAGCGTTCAGTGTTTCCATTGACTGTTATGACACCGCGTGGTCCGGGAATCTTGAGTTTGAGATAAGCATAGTGTGGCACCGCATTGAATCGAGCAAATGCAGTTCGTCCAAGCAGTGCATGATAGCCACTGCGGAAGGGGACTATATCGAAGATCAAGTCCTCGCTTCGGAAGTTGTCCGGAGATCCGAAGACGACTTCCAATGTGATTGAACCCGTGCAACGGGCCTCTACACATGGTATTACTCCTTTAAAGGTAGTTTTTGTGGGCTTGATCCTTGATGGATCGATGCCCATCTTACGGATGGTATCCTGATAGAGCAGGTTGAGGCTGCTGCCACCATCCATGAGGACTCGCGTGAGGTGGAATCCATCAATGATTGGGTCGAGGACCAGTGCGGCTGAGCCGCCATGACGGATACTGGTCGGATGGTCCCTGCGATCGAAAGTGATCGGGCAGGACGACCATGGGTTGAATTTTGGGGCGACTGGCTCTATCGCATAGACGTCCCTGAGCGCGCGTTTGCACTCCCTCTTGGGGATATGGGTAACGTATATCATGCTCGCCGTTTTAACTTGGGGGGAAACTTCTTCTGTCCTCCTGTGTTTGGCAAACGAGGCTCCTCGTCGTTGTCCTCACTTTGCGACCCCTTCTCCTTGTTCTTGGTATTTAACTTGCCGGCCTGTTTAAAGACCCAACAGCTTCTGTGGGTATGATTGGCTGGTTTATAGGGTGTGCCGTGGATCTGACATGGATGACCGAGTATACGGTCCAAGCTAGATGAGCCCGGATTGTTTCTTTTAAATGGCTTCTTTCGCTGGCCGGACTTGGAGCCACTGAATCCGGCATTGACCGCCGTGTCATCGGTATTGTCACCGTTGCTTTGACGCTTGTGCCTGTTGCGTCGGGGCTTGCCGTTGCTATTTCTGGCTTCACAGGTGCCAGGTTCGCTTGTAGTGTTGTTGCTACGGGCTAGCCAACTATCTTCTCCCATGCAAAAGCGGGTCATAAGTGCCGTGAGGGCTGCCATGGACTTCAGCTTTTCTTCGCCGAGGTGTCGGCCGAGCCATTCGTCGCATATGCTATGCTTAAAGGCCGCTAAGGCTTCGGCATCTGGACAGTCGACAATCTGGTTCTTTTTGGTCAGGAACCTGGTCCAGAATTTCCTGGCTGACTCTCCGGGTTGTTGAACTATGTGACTTAAGTCATCGGCATCCGGAGGTCGGATGTATGTACCTTGGAAGTTGTCGCAGAAGGCGTCTTCCAAGTCCTCCCAGCTGCCAATAGAGTTTTCTGGCAGGCTCTTTAACCAGTGTCGAGTTGGTCCCTTGAGTTTTAGCGGGAGGTATTTGATGGCATGGAGATCATCACCGCGGTCCATATGAATATGGAGAAGAAAGTCCTCGATCCATACCGTGGGATCTGTTGTTCCGTGATATGATTCGATATTGACGGGTTTAAACCCTTCTGGGAATTCGTGCTCCATTACTTCATCAGTGAAGCAGAGGGGGTGTGCGGCGCCTCTATGTCGGGCCAAGTCGCGACGTAGCTCAGATGGAGTCCGTCTGCGATTTTTGGCCCAGACATGGTTCTACTTATCACATCCGGCTAGATATCCGTCATCGCGCGTCGGGGCACGCCCCCGCGATCCGTAGATCGATCTGGTCTGACCTGCTCTATTTTCCAGGTCCTGACGCAGGTCATATGTATAACCCCGAGCTGTTATGTCTCTACCTTTACGGTGAGGTGGCATGGGCTGGTGTTCGGCTTGAAGCCGAAGAGGAACAGGCCCAAAACCCGCCGTTTATCGGGCGCTGGATGGCCACCTCTGAGGGAGTCCTGGATTAGGGGTCCTCGGACAGCCGGACTATATACTTCTGCCGGACTGTTGGACTATGAATATACAAGACTCAAGACTTCGTCCCGTGTCCGGATGGGACTCTCTTTTGCATGGAAGGCAAGCTTGGCAATACAGATATGTAGATCTCCTCCCTTGTAACCGACTCTGTGTAACCCTAGCCCCCTCCGGTGTCTATATAAACCGGAGGGTTTAGTCCGTAGGACAACAACAATCATAATCATAGGCTAGCTTCTAGGGTTTAGCCTCTACAATCTCGTGGTAGATCAACTCTTGTAATACTCATATCATCAAGATCAATCAAGCAGGAAGTAGGGTATTACCTCCATCGAGAGGGCTCGAACCTGGGTAAACATTGTGTCCCCCGCCTCCTGTTACCATCCGCCTTAGACGCACAGTTCGGGACCCCCTACCCGAGATCCGCCGGTTTTGACACCGACATTGGTGCTTTCATTGAGAGTTCCACTGTGCCGTCGCGATAAAGGCTTGATGGCTCCTTCGATCATCAACAACGATGCGATCCAGGGCGAGGCTTTCCTCCCCGGACAGATCTTCCTATTCGGCGGCTTCGTACTGCGGGCCAACTCGCTTGGCCATCTGGAGCAGATCGAGAGCTACGCCCCTGGCCATCAGGTCAGGTTTGGAAACTTGAACTATACTGCCGACATCCGCGGAGACTTGATCTTCGACGGATTCGAGCCCATGTCAGGTGCGCCGCACAGTCACGACGAGCATGACTTAGCTCTGCCGTCGGACAGTGTTCGGGAGATCACACCTACAACTACTCTGGCCCTCAATCTGGAGCAGATCGTACCGTTCGAGGACGGGTGGATAGACCCCGCCACGGAGGCTGCGCACGCAGCGGCGATAGAGCCGAATACTGACTTCACCTCTTATGAGACCCGTGTTGCCGGACACTTGGATTCGTCCCCGGCCACGGGCTCCGAACCGCCTGCGTCCGTGCCAATCGAATCTGATTGGGCACCAATCATGGAGTTTTCCTCCACGGATATCTTTCAGCACTCAGCACTGGGCGACGTGCTAAACTCATTAAGGTCTCTCTCCTTGTCAGCAGACCCTTGGCCGAACTATGTCCGGCTAGAGTGGGATGCGGACGACAAAGAAATTCGCTCCCCACCCACCACCCACTTAGTAGCAATTGTCGATGATTTAACCGACATGCTCGATTTCGGCTCCGAAGACATTGACGGTATGGACGACGATGCAGGAGAGGAACAGGAACCACCGCCCACAGGGCGCTGGACAGCCACTTCATCACACGATATATATATGGTGGATACACCCAAAGAAAACAACGACGAGGAACGGAAGGATGCAGCAAAGGGTAGTTCCCTCGAGAAGCAACCAAAGCGATGGCGTAGGCGCCGCTCCAAATCCCGCCTCGGCAAAAATAGCGACAACAACGCAAGAAAAAATAACACCCGGTCGACTCCAGAAGAAACAACGACCACATGGACCCACCGACAGAGCAAGACGAGCCAGTGGACGGCGAACATAGTACGGAGCCACCGTCCGACAACGGTGACGCCGAGGGTAAAACTAATCAACCTGTCTCAGGAGAGGAGAACAGTCCATACGACGATGCACACATCATCCCGGAAAGGCACTTGGAGCAAGAGAACCTCCATAGAAGGCTTCTTGCCACCGCGAGGAGCCTAAAGAAGCAGAAACAAAGGCTCAAGGCCGCGCAAAATACGCTCGACAGTAGATGGAACAAAGTGCTCGACACTGCAGAAAAGTACGGTGGCAGTCGCCACACAAAGAGCTTTCCAAAGCGCAAGCTGCTGCCTGAATTCGATGACGAGGCTTTAGAGCCCACACAGCCAAAAAATAAAACGGCCAATCAGCCGGATCGACCACCCCGTGGCCGCGATAGGGCGGCTAACGATGTCGGTATAACCAGGTCCATCTACGGATCTAGGAAGCGCGCTCTGGCACTGTCACATCCTAGTTAGTTCATGCATTAGAGTGTTGCATCATGTCTACATTTCACAGAAACCTGAAATGGGGATGCCAGAAAACCCCCAGCACCCCCCTGGAACAACTAGGGTTTACTAAAATTCTTTTCAATGAACCTGAAATGCCCTCCATAAATGTTCACCACCTTTGGTCTTGGCTAAAACCTCTGCCAAAAATGGTTTCATATTTTTGGAGGCCATCTTGGATTTTTGCACAAGCCATAAGTATTTGCATTTGGGCATTTTAAATGCTATAAATATTTTCAAATGCCCAAATAATCTTGAAGGTATTTTTAGGCTGTTGGGAATAATCTCAAAGGTGCCCCAAAATATTTTCAGGATTTTTCCAAATGAAATAGTATTTTTACTATTTCAAAACACAGTACAGAAATAAATAAAAAGAGAAACAAACAGAAGGCAGAGAAACTCACCTGGCAGCCCACCTGGCGGCCCAGCACTGTGCTGGCCCGCGCCAGTCAGCTGCCTGCTCTCGCCAGAGCAGGCAGAGAGGTGACGCCGGCGAGCGCGAGCTCGCCACGGCGCCAGCAGCTTGCCGCCCCCGCCGTGGATGAGCTGGCCGACCTCTCGCGACGCGCCCCGAGCCCCTGGACATCGCCATTCTCCCCCATCGCCTCTCCCTCGCCTTCTCCCCACCATGGCCGACGCCGCTGCAGACACCTCACCGGAGTAACCGCGCCCACCGTCGACCTCGCGCCACTCCACCGTGTCCTACAGCACCGCCGTCGCCCACTCCTTCGAGCAAGCCGAGCCCCGAGCGCCCGGTTGCCCCGAAGCTTCGCCACCGACCTCGCCTTCGCCGCTCACCGTCGGAGATCCCCTCCGCCGTCGCCACTGCTACAGCTCGTCTCCGACCTCGCCGTCTGCTCCGTCGCAACCGCCGTGAGCATGGCCACCTTCCATCCTCTCCTCTCTCTCTCTCGAGCGCTGTAGCCACCGCACGAAGCTCACCCGTACGCGCCGCCGCACGAGCTCGTCGCCGACGAGGCTCCGGCCATCCAACGGCCACACCACCGTAGCCATTAGCTTCACCGCAACGCCAGGAACCCGTAGCACCCTCACACGTTCCTCGCCGTGCTCTCTAGCTACGGTTTCAACCACGCCCGTACCCCGGCAGCCGCCCGGCTCGTCGCCGGCGTCGATTCCGGCGACCCCGAGCTCCACTACCACCACCAGTCGACGCGGCTCGCCCCCAGCTACACGTAGGTACTCTCCGCCGTCCTTTTGGTCGCCGGAGGGGGATCCCGCACTCCACCGCCGCGTCTGGACGTCGCCGGCGGCTAAACGCCGGCGAGTCAACGTGGTTTGACCATGGTTTAACCCCCCCAGGGTCACTGACGAGTGGGGCCCGCCTGCTAACTAATCTGAGTTAGAGTTAAAACTAATCCTAATTAACTAATTACCTAACAGTGACACTGACACAGGGGACCCACACGTCAGGATTGACCTGGACGACCCCGTTGACCTGCTGACGTCACACTGACGTCAGGCTGACGCAGTAAAGCTTTTACTGGAATTATTCTTATATTGGAAATTCCAGAAATTATCACAAACTTCAAAAAATCATAGAAAATAATCTATAGCTCAGAATGAAAAGATTTATATATGAAAAATGATCAGAAAAATCCATTCTATCCATCTGTACTGGTTTCATGCATGATTAAGCAAGTTAACCTACTGTTTTATACAGAACAAGATAAAGCACTAATATGGGCCATTTATGAACTTGGAATTTGAATCTTTGATTCAAATTAGTCCAAACCCTTCTGGCCTTAGTCGCATTAGCCCAATACATCCATTTTTGCCATGTCCCATGCATGCATCATATTGTTGCACTTGCTTGGTGTTGATTGTGTTCCGATGTGTTCATTGTGGTAGGTCCTGCCTCCGAGGATATTCACGAGTATCCAACTGAAGGGCAGTATCCCACCACCACTTTGTCAGGCAAGCAACCCATTGATCATTTCGATACAAACCCATCTTCTCGCTTCTGCTCTCGTTTACTGCATTAAGACAACGCGATTCAAACTGCTGTGTGTTGCGGTAGTTGAACCCACTTCCTTTGCATGACCTGTCATTGCCACAGTAACTAGATGAAACCCACTAGCATGTGTAGGAGTTGATTGAGCCATGTTGTGTTACTACAATGCTATGCTTGCTATGCTTAGAGTTGTGTCAGGTCTGGCTCATCAGGGTGATGAACTGGAGTGAAAGTGTGTGTGTCGGTAAAGAGAGTGAAGTGTTGAATACGATTTGATAAAGGTATCGATGGGAGGCCATGTAGGAGTACATGGTGGGTTGTTTCATTGAGACCGTCCCTAAGAACTGAGATCTGTATGCGTGATTTAAGATTCAGCTACTACCACACATTGGGCCCGAAACCAATGGACCCCCTCGACTTCTTATTCACCCTTGTCCTCTGTCCAGGAGTTGCATGTAGTTTCTGGTGTTTGTAGTAAGCTGGAGGCCGTGGACAACGCTGACCAAGGGGTGGGCTGTGATGCGATAGGCTCGTGGCCCGGTGTACCGAGTCGCCCGTTTGGTGACCGGGAACCCTGCACACATCGTTCGGGGCCGTAAGTGGAAACCCCGACCGGACTCCCTGCGGATGGAACCTGAATAGGCGATAAACCTGGACTAGAGACTCGAGTGTTTAGGTAGGCTGTGGCCGACACCCACATTGGGCTTCCGCTTGAAGGTTGCCGAGTACACGTCGTGTAGCGACGATAAGTGGTGAGAGCGTGTGTGACGAAGTACACCCCTGCACGGTATGAAACTATTCGAATAGCCGCGTCCGCGGTAATGGACTACTTGGTCGCTTATGCAGTTCATAGACAAGTAAATGGATACTACTAAAAGCCTCAAGATAAGTGTGAGTACCGCGGATGGCCCTCTCGTTGGATGACGAGGGAGGATCCACGGTGGAGTATTGAATTGGTGATTAGTGGACTCGTGTGCGAAAACTATTTCTCAAGTGGTGTATCGTAGGATAGCTTAGCCAAGAGTCAAAGCTGGCTTGCTGCAATAACCCCACTACCTCCTTGAGAATGAGCATGTATAGTAGGATCTGTTGTAAGACTTGCTGAGTACCTTTGTACTCATGTTGTTTTAATTACTGTTTTCAGACGACAACACCGCCCCTTCTGACGGGTTCTACGTAGAACTCGACGACGACGAGTGACGCGCCACCCAGGTGGTGATCTAGGCTTGTGAAGGGCCTATGTAGATAGACAGGCTTCGTCAAGCCTTCTTTCTTTCTAGAGTCTGTACCCAGACAGTTTGCTTCCGCATGTGCTTGTATGATTGTATGACTTGAGTGTCGGGTCATGTGACCCCTATCTGTATGAACAAGTTATGTAAGGCTCTCCGGAGCCCTTTAAATAAAGTACTTGAGTTGTAGAGTTTTGTTGTGATGCCATGTTGTATTTGCACATATCGAGCATATTGTGTGTATGTTTGAAATGCTTGGTATGTGTGGGATCCGACAATCTAGTTGTTTATCTTTAGCAGCCTCTCTTATGGGGAAATGTAGTCTGGTGCCTCCTTGAGCCATAGTAGTCCGCTACAGCCCGGTTCACCGGAGTCCTGCTAGCCCAGCACTACTGCTCTGGACAATTGACTGGCCGGCATGTGAGTCATATCGTTCCTGTGTCTGTCCCTTCGGGGAAATGTCACGCGGTGACATCCGGAGTCCTGCCTAGCCTGCTACAGCCCGGGTTCCCGGAGTCCTGTTAGCCCAGTGCTACAGCCCGGATTCACATGCTGCTGACCGACACGTTCGATGTGGACTCATGTATGCCTGTCCCCATATGTTAGTGCCGCTTTGGGTTCACGACTAGCCATGTCGGCCCGGGTTCTCTGTCATATGGATGCTAGCGACATTGTCATATACGTGAGCCAAAAGGCGCAAACGGTCCCGGGCCATGGTAAGGCGACACCCGTGCGAGTACCGTGCGTGAGGCCGCAATGTGATATGAGGTGTTACAGGCTAGATCGGTGTGACTTGGAATCGGGGTCCTGACAGGCACAGAATCAAAACCAAACACTACAACCGTCAGAACGTCATGACACGTCCAAGTACAAGGGTGCCGCGCACCCCCTATGCTTCACCGATGAGGTGCTGGATCACGAATTCCCAGAGGGATTCAAACCCGTGAACATAGAGGCGTACGACGGAGCGACAAACCCTGGGGTCTGGATTGAGGACTTTATACTTCATATCCATATGGCTCGCGGAGATGATCTCCACGCCATCAAATACTTGCCCCTCAAGTTGAAAGGACCAGCTCGGCATTGGCTGAAGAGCCTCCCCGAAAACTCAATTGGAAGCTGGGAAGAGCTTGAGGATGCTTTTAGGGCTAATTTTCAAGGGACCTATGTCCGATCTCCGGATGCAGACGATTTAAGTCATATAATTCAACAACCCGGAGAGTCAGCCCGAAAGCTTTGGAACAAATTCCTCACTAAGAAGAATCAAATTGTCGATTGTTCGGACGCCGAAGCTTTAGCAGCTTTCAAGCACAGTGTCTGGGACGAATGGCTCGCCAGACACCTCGGCCAGGAAAAACCGAGGACAATGGCAGCCCTGACAAGCCTTATGACACGCTTTTGCGCGGGCGAAGATAGTTGGCTGGCTCGTAGCGGCACCAGCGACCCAGGCACATCCGAAGTTAGGGATGGCAATGGAAAACCACGACGCAACAAAAGCAAGCGTCAAAACAATGAAGACAGCCCAGACAACATGGCGGTGAACGCCGGATTCAGGGGCTCACGATCCGGTCAACGGAAAAAGCCATTTAAAGGCAGCAGAGATGGACCATCCAGCCTAAACAAGATTATAGACAGATTATGTCAGATTCATGGCACCTCCGACAAACCTGCAAATCACACCAACAGAGAATGCTGGGTTTTCAAGCCGGCCGGTAAGCTAAACGCCGAACACAAGGGGAGGGAGACACCAAGTGAAGATGAGGATGAGCCTCACCAGCAAAATACTGGGGGTCAGAAAAAATTCCTGCCAGAGGTCAAAACAGTGAACATGATTCACGTAATGAAGAGGAGGAGCAAACGCGCACTCCGAGACGTATGCGCCGTGGAGTCCGTCACCCCCAAATTCAAACCTTGGTCGGCCTGCCCGATGACTTTCGATCGTAGGGATCACCTAGATAGTATCCGGCACGGAGGATCTGCTGCCTTGGTGCTAGACCCAATAATTAATGGATACCATCTCACCCGAGTCCTTATGGATGGCAGCAGTAGTCTCAATCTGATATATCAGGACACAGTCCGCAAAATGGGGATATACCCGACAAGGATTAACCAAAGCAATACTACCTTTAAAGGAGTAATACCATGCCCAGAGGCCCGCTGCACGGGCTCTCTAGTACTAGAGGTTGTATTCGGTTCTCCCGACAACTTCCGAAGTGAAAAGTTAACCTTCGACATCGCTCCATTCCGAAGCAGCTACCAAGCACTACTCGGAAGAACGACCTTCGCTCGTTTTAACGCAGTACCGCATTATGCTTATCTTAAGCTTAAGATGCCCGATCCACGTGGCACCATCATAGTTAGCGGAAACGCAGAGCGTTCCTTGCGTACGGAAGAATGTGTGACGGCTTTAGCAGCCGAACACTGACTGGCCTCTCCAACCAGAATAAATGACCTGTCGTCAAGATCGCAGACACGGCTAGACGAGTCCGGCGCAACACTGGCTGTAACAGCTCAGATAAACCTGAGATTGGGTTGATGGATATATCCCCATAAGTGGCGCTAGGGGCTTCCCGCATGTAAAAATGAACTACAGTTTGGGTCACCCTTATTTAGATTAAATTTTAATGGTTTATTAAGAATAACCAATTTTTCGCATGAATACTTTCACCTGAGTTTTTCTCTTTTACAGATGATAATCGTGCTACACCCTTCCAGGATACGGCACAACGGAGACACAGGCGCAGATGTGCAGCAGGGCCCCGCTCAAAGGTTTCTTTTTAGATTAAGACCCTGTGTAAACCTTTCTTACTGTCTCTTGTTGCTTTACAGCCCCTGGATACTAAACATAACCGAGAGGGATGCTGGTGTTATTGGCATTTCGCCACGCCAGACTAATGCACGTACCTGGAAATTCAGGGTTCATTATCAAGGGCGTTACTCAGCCCGGTATATGTTGTAAAGACCGAATACCTTAGGGAGTGTTTGGCATCGCGAGTTTGGCCTTATATGCATCAGCTCCGAATCATATCTTTGGTCAATAGTTGGGTTTGCCCGGCTCCCATGTTTTGGTACCTTACGTTCCGCTATATCGGCTAAGGTAGCACTGGGAGAACTACTGCGATTGTGCCCTGGTTCATCCGGACGAGCACCTCAGTAGAGAAAGCCGAAAACTGACTGTCATGATACAGCGCGAGACTGGTCAACCACTCGATGACTCATCAGAATCTTGGCGATTCCTCCGCATTAACGAAGGACCGGTTTCCCGGTCATGTATGTACGCGCACCGTCTTCGGATAGACGCGGAAGTACCAGGGGCCATATAGTAGCCCCACCGTCAAACTCCTATGGCTAAGTGAAAGTGTTAAAGCAATATAGTCCGATTGCCTTGTTCGCCGCGCTATCACCTCCTTAATGGACCAAGACGTTGGATCAAGTGTGAATACGCGCTTTTCCAAACACCCCTGCATTACATGCGTGGGGGCTGAAGCCAACGACTGCAAACTTTCAGGTTATATACATACATAAACGGCCGCACGGGAGGCATCATAATACTTTCAGGCAAAAGTATAAACACAACCTTTATAATCCTAATAGCATTGTTTTTACAATCGGGTTACATGTAACTAGAACATGACACTCTTCGAGCACTGAGCCTCTATTAAACGAACGCCTCTTAGGACTTCCTCAAAATAGTGCTCGGCCGATGCCTGGCCTACGGTCGGACTCTGGGTTCCAATAGCGGTGGCCTCCATCTCTGCCCAGTATGTCTTAACACGGGAAAGAGCCATCCGCGCACCCTCTACGCACGCCGACCTCTTTGCAGCGTCGATATGCGGCACAACACCAAGGAATCGTTGCACTAAACCAAAATAAGTACTCGGCCTTGGTCCTTCCGGCCAAAGATGATCCACGACAGACCTCATGGCAAGCCCGGACAACCTATGGAGCTCAGCCCACTCGGCCATTTGCTCATTCAGCAGCAGCGGACGCGTTGGAGCACTGAACTGCGAACAGAACAACTTTTCCACTTCATGATCTTTTTGATCTTTGAAAAATTTAGTCGCATCAGCAGCACTCGTTACCAAGTCCACGTACGCGTCTGCAGCACTCCATAATTGATCCAGAGGGGCATACTTCGGATCTCCGAACTTCGTCCGCAACAAAAAGGGCTTCCCAGCCGTGATATCTCCGGCTTGACGAAGCTCCTCCTTCGTCGCTCTGATTTTCAAGCGGGTCTCCTTGGCTGCTACCATGGCTTTCTCCAAGTCCGCCGCTTTCGCTCGATTGTCCTTTTTGAGAAGCTCATACCGGTCGGCGGCATCCTTCAGCTTAACAGCCATCTTGGCTATTTTATCTTCGCTCTGGCGATGAGCAGCCTGTTTGGCTCTTAATTCTTCGACCGCCTTTAGGGCGGCCGCATCACTTCTCCTGGCTTGTTCCTTGGCTTGGGCAAGCTCCGCCCGAAGGGTCTCCACGGCGGCAGCTCCATCTGCAGTCACAGCATATTATAGATACTAGCGTCATGCTCCTCTTAATATCTGTTAACCACTGGAGAATACATACCCTGTGCCTCGTCAAGCCGCTTGTTTACAAGCACGATGTCGGCATCTGCTGCATCAAGTTGCCGCTTCAGTTCGGCAAACTCACCAGTCCGGCTAGCCACCGGACCCTCAGCCGACTGCACATAAAAGTAGCATGATCATTACCTGGGACTATGATCCTCTGTTTGCCGCCTTTGGACAGCAACCAGAGTCTCAGGGGCTACTTTCTGCATAAGGGCACACCTAGCGTGTGCGGCACCATCAAAAAAAATATATATATATATATATATATATATTAATATATATTACTTTGCGTACCTCAAAACCTCTTAGCAGGCTCATAAAAGCCTCATGCAACCCACTTTCGGCGGATGCAATCCTCTCAACCACCGTACCCATTAAAGTACGATGCGTCTCTGAGATAGACGCTTGCTCCAGAAGTCCCATCAGTACGTCCGGTTGTGCACCGGGCAGTCCCGGACTCTTTCTGTTGCTCTCCTTAGGAGCCGAATCCTCCGGACTTCCGGTGGCCGAAGGGTTACCTTCCGGCCTTGGCGGATCAGGAGAAATTCTCCGCGACAACACCTCAGGGTCGTCCGCCTCATGAGGCGAGGAGACAGGGGGAGGCGTTTCGCTCTCCATCCTCTCCGGAAGAAGATCCCCCGAAGACGAACTCTGTCGAGAAGGGCTACGATCCGAACTGCAAGACATACGTCTCGGTTATTGTCCTCAGAGATGAAGCAGGATATATTTACCAAAAGTACACTTGTTCACTTACAGCTCGGTGGAGGGCTGATCCCCTTGCGGGCACTGTGCGGTAAGGATGCCCTCCGGGGCAGGACCCCCTGGCGAAGGTTTCTTCCCTCGTTTGGAAACCCTTGTTTCCAAATCTTTAGAGGCGGTCCTCTTCCATCCTTGGGGAGAGGAAATTTTAGATTCTTCTCCCCGGTTATCCTCCTTCATGGAGACACTAATTCCCCCGGTTCGGATGAGTAATGCGTGAAGCCCGCTTTCGGCTTCCTTATTCTCCCTTTATCTTCCTCTGATGGCACTTGGTGAGGTGCATACTCAAGCATCCTAGCTAGTACATGATCCAGTGAGCCTTCGGGAAGGGGAGCTGAACACCTGACCATCTTCGCCTTTTTTATCCAGTCCTGGTCAAAGAGCGACTTTTCAGAATGATGTTGTGATAAATAAAAAGACAGCGTGTTCGGCCGCAGAATTACTTACCTGGGTATCTGGACGATTGCAGTTTAGACCCGCATCCTCGGTGGTGTCCGGACACTTTATTCGTGCTCCGAAGAACAACCCATACATCCCTTCGAGCGTCACGCCGAAGAATTGCTGAATAGTTCGCGGTCCTTCCGGGTTGAACTCCCACATACGGAGAGGTCGACGTTGGCATGGCAGGACCCGACGAACTAGCATGACTTGCATTACCTTGAAATGGCTGACATCTCTCTCGAGGAGATCTCGGATGCGACTCTGTAGTATCGGCATGTCGTTAACTGGCCCCCAGTCCAGCCCCTTGTTGACCCACGACGCCAGTTGTGGCGGGGGCACGAACAGAAGGCGGGGCCAGCTGCCCACTTAGTGCTTCGGGGAGCCGTGATGTAAAACCACTCCCGCTGCCATAAGTTGGACATCTCCGGGAAGGAACCCTCCGGCCATGGAGCATCAGCGCCTTTGCTTATTATGGCACCTCCGCACTCTGCGTGTCGCCCATCGATCATCCTCGGCTTGACATTCAAGGTCTTGAGCCATAAGCCGAAGTGTGGGGTGACGCGGAGGAAGGCTTCGCACACGACGGTGAACGACGAGATGTGAAGGATGGAATCCGGAGCCAGATCATGGAAATCGAGCCCGTAGAAGAACATAAGCCCTCTAACAAAGGGACCAAGACTAAAGCCTAGCCCTCGGAGGAGGTGGGAAACAAATACGACACTCTCGTTGGATTCGGGAGTAGGGATGACCTGCCATGGAGCAGGCAGCCTGTGCGAGATTTCAGCTGTCAGATACCTGGCTTCTCTTAGCTTCTTGATGTCCTCCTCTGTGACAGAGGAGGCCATCCACCGGCCTTGAAGGTTGGATCCCGACATGATTGAAGGTCTGAAGCGCTTAGCCGGAGCCTCGGGTGTTGGAATTCGAGGTGGGGGAAGGGAAGGATGGAGCGCGAGAAGAAAAGGACAGGCCTTGGCCCCTTTATAAAGGGGGTGAAAATACCGAGCGTCCTCCGCGTGGCCGTTTGGACCTTGCCTAAATCGAGGAGTCATACCAACAGGCGCGATTGGGTTACCCACGCCCGTATTGATGAGAATCCCGTGATAAGAGGAACACGATCTCTGCTTCGACAAGACGTGCCAATAAAACTGCCTCGCAACACGTGCAGTGGCAGGCTGGGAAAAAGGTTCGTCATGACCAGGCCATGGCAGAACATCACGCTATGAAAAGTTGTCAGCAGATTAAGATTTGTGAAAATATTATACTCTCTACGATGGTAAGTGGAATTTATTGTACAGAGCCGGACACGATCCTTGTGTTCAAAATCTTCTATGGAGTATTCGGAGGAGGAACCCGCCTTGCAATGCCGAAGACAATCTGCGCGGCGGACTCATCGTCATTGAAGCCTGGTTCAGGGGCTACTGAGGGAGTCCTGGATTAGGGGGTCCTCGGACAGCCGGACTATATACTTCTGCCGGACTGTTGGACTATGAAGATACAAGACTCAAGAATTCGTCCCGTGTCCGGATGGGACTCTCTTTTGCGTGGAAGGCAAGCTTGGCAATACGGATATGTAGATCTCCTCCCTTGTAACCGACTCTGTGTAACCCTAGCCCCCTCTGGTGTCTATATAAACCAGAGGGTTTAGTCCGTAGGACAACAACAATCATAATCATAGGCTAGCTTCTAGGGTTTAGCCTCTACGATCTCTTGGTAGATCAACTCTTGTAATACTCATATCATCAAGATCAATCAAGCAGGAAGTAGGGTATTACCTCCATCGAGAGGGCCCGAACCTGGGTAAACATTGTGTCCCCCGCCCCCTGTTACCATCCGCCTTAGACGCACAGTTCGGGACCCCCTACCCGAGATCCGCTGGTTTTGACACCGACAACCTCCTCATACGACGTATACATGGTGGATACACACAAGGAGAATGACGGCGACACCAAGAAGGATCCAGCCGAGAATAAACCTCCTGAGATACAGCCAAAACGCCGACGTCAGCGGCGCCACTCTAAATTACACCACGGAAAAGAAAGCAATACCGGCACGAGAGAAAACAATACTCCGGACGATGCCGGAGACAAAGAAGACCCCGTCGAGCCGACCTATAAACAGGACGACCGGGAAGATGGGCAAGTCAGCCCTAATGAACAGGCCATAAACGAAGACTCAGAGGACATTAACTATCTTCCACCCTCCGAGGATGAGGTGAGCCTCGGCGACGAAGACTTCATCGTGCCTGAGGAACCCGTCGAGCAGGAGCGCTTTAAGCGCCGGCTAATAGCCACTACGAGGAACCTGAAAAAGAAGCATCAGCAACTTGAAGCTGACCAAGATCTGCTCAATGACAGATGGACTAATGTCTTGGCAGCCGAGGAATACGGCCTCGAGCGCCCAACCAAAAGTTACCCGAAGCGCAAATTGTTGCCTCAATTCGATGACGAGGCGCTGGAGCCCATACCATCAGCGCGTAATGCGGCTGACTGGCCACATGAAGCGGCAACTAGCCGAACACCCGACAATACCACCTCGCCGTAAAGGCTGAGACACAACAGCTCGGGGATACACATACGACCTGCGGCAAGACCTGGACAATAGAGCATGTCAGACAAGACCGATCTATGGATCGCGGGGGCATGCCCCAACGCACGACGACAGCTACTTAGCCAGACATGACAAGCATAATCACGTCCGGGCCGAAAACCACAGACGGACTCCATCTGAGCTACATCGCGACTTGGCCCGATATAGAGGTGCCGCACACCCCCTCTGCTTCACTGATGAAGTAATGGAGCACGAATTCCCAGAAGGGTTTAAACCTGTGAATATCGAATCGTACGATGGAACAACAGATCCCGCAGTATGGATTGAGGAATTTCTTCTCCATATTCATATGGCCCGCGGTGATGATCTTCATGCCATCAAATACCTCCCACTAAAACTTAAGGGACCAGCTCGGCACTGGCTGAACAGTCTGCTTGAAAACTCCATTGGCAGCTGATAGGACCTGGAAGACGCTTTCCGTGATAACTTCCAAGGTACATACGTCCGACCTCCAGATGCCGATGACTTAAGTCACATAGTCCAACAGCCCGGAGAGTCAGCCAGGAAATTCTGGACTAGGTTCCTAACTAAAAAGAACCAGATCATCGACTGTCCGGATGCTGAAGCCCTAGCGGCCTTTAAGCATAGCATCCGCGACGAATGGCTCGCCCGACACCTCGGCCAGGAAAAGCCAAAGTCAATGGCAGCCCTCACGGCACTTATGACCCGCTTCTGTGCGGGCGAAGATAGTTGGCTAGCCCGTAGCAATAGCAATACAAGCGAACTTGGCACTTCTGAAGCCAAGGATAGCAATGGCAAGCCCCGACGCAACAGGCATAAGCGTCGAAACAACGGCAACAATACTGATGACATGGCGGTCAACGCCGGATTCAGTGGCTCCAAGTCCGGCCAGTGGAAGAAGCCCTATAAACGAAACAATCCGGGCTCATCCAGCTTGGACCGCATACTCGTTCGTCCATGTTAGATCCACGGGACCCCGGATAAACCAACCAATCATACCAACAGAGACTGTTGGGTTTTTAAACAGCCCGGCAAGTTAAATGCCGAGAACAAGGAAAAGGGGTTGCAAAGCAAGGACGATGACGAGGAGTCCCGTCCGCCGAACACAGGAGGATAGAAAAAGTCCCCTTCCCCCCAAGTAAAACGGTGAACATGATATACGCTACCCATATCCCCAAGAGGGAGCGCAAACGCACGCTTAGGGACGTCTACGCGATGGAGCCAGTCGCCCCAAAATTCAACCCATGGTCTTCCTGCCAATCACCTTCGATCGCAGGGACCATCCGACCAGTATCCGTCACGGCAGTTCAGCCGCACTGGTCCTCGACCCATTGATGGATTTCATGTCACGCGAGTCCTCATGGACGGCGGCAGCAGCCTGAACCTGCTCTATTAGGATACAGTGCGCAAAATGGGCATCGATCCCTCAAGGATCAAGCCCACAAAAACTACATTGAAAGGAATCATACCAGGTGTAGAGGCCCGCTGTACGGGCTCAATCACATTGGAAGTTGTCTTCGGATCTCCGGACAACTTCCGAAGCGAAGAACTGATCTTCGATATCGTCCCCTTCCACAGCGGCTATCACGCACTGCTCGGACGAACTGCGTTTGCTTGATTCAACGCGGTGCCTCACTATGCTTATCTCAAGCTCAAGATGCCCGGAGCACCCGGTGTCATAACAATTAACGGAAACACGGAGCACTCCCTCCGTACCGAGAGCACACCGAAGCCCTAGCAGCAGAAGTACAGAGCGGCCTTCTTAAGCAGAACCTTAATTCGGCGGCCAAGCTCCCGGACACTGTCAAACGAGTCCGGACTACTCTGTAGTAGGACAGTCCAGCTCATCAAAAGCTCAGCTAGCAATTTGGCCTCCGTCCCAGTCCCGATCAAACGGCGGCCCTCGTGCCACGCGTACATAATTACGCACTCAAAATACCATGGGCATAGATGGAGGCATAACCAGACTGTGGTCCACAATACGGCTTCGACCTTCTCCGGACACACATACTTTCACTTTTCCTTTTTTCCTTTCCAGGTTCCTTCTCCACAGGCCCCTCGCGGCGGCCTGCTCAGTTGTCCTCTCGAAGGACGGATACACCAAGGCGGCAAGTAGCACAGACGTGTGGAGGAATCTCTAGACGTTCTCTTCGACAATCGTCCTACCTGTTTTCAGGACCCGCACGCAGCTCTCCCTTGATCTTGGCATGTTAAATAGCCTTGTTGCTCCCTTGATCTCGGCATGATAAATAGCCCTGTTGCTTATCACACTATTTGTACAAATACGCTTTGACGTATTAATCAAATCATAGCGGGAACTGTTTGCGGCCCAAATTACGCGGCGTAGGCTTACTACTTCATTTTTTCGCCATTTCTCTTTCACCCGTACACCTTGGTACGTCTTAAATAGGCCAGGGGCTTCATTGCGCCCCATACTACGACAACAAAGTCCGAACACCTTTTACAGTACAGTTCGGCACCCCGAATTTTAGCATTATATGCATCGGCTCTGAATCATGTCTTTGGTCAATAGTTGGGTTGCTCGGCTCCTGTGCTTACTACCTTACGTTCCGCTATATCAGCTAGGGTACTAAAGGGAGAACTACTGCGATTGTGTCCTGGTTTATCCGGATGAGCACCTCAGTAGAGAAAGCCGAAAACTGACTGTTATGACGCGGTGAGAGCTGGTCAGCTATTCGGAGGTTAAAAATCTTTTGCGATTTTTCCGCATAAAGCGATGAATCGGCCTTCATCCGATCAGGTGTTCACAGCACTCTAGTCCGGATTAAATGATAACTAGGGGCTGCGCCTACATTTTTATTGTCAAACTCCTATGGCTAAGTGAGGGTGATAAAGCCACATAGTCCGATTGCCTGGTTTGTTGCGCTAAACACCTCCTTCAACGACCAAAAGCTTGGATCAAGAGTGTCTAGATTCATCCCGAACACCCCCGTACTACCTACGTGGGGGCTGAAGCCGATGACTGGCCAACTCTCAGATTTAATAAAAACGGCCGCACAGGAGGTAAAATTTCAAAAATAACAAGCATTATATTACATGTCAGCTTTGTTTCATCATACAGGACATGATAACATGAATGTATTCATTCAAAGATAATGTCGTTCGCACATTGCTCCGCCACAGTGCGGGATCCCTCCAGGACATCATCAAAATAACATTCTGGCGTGCGGTGCTCTTTGCCAGCGGGCGGCCCCTCGGTCGCGATCTTGACAGCGTTCATCTTCGCCCACTGCACCTTGACGCGGGCGAAGGCCATCCGCGCGCCCTCGATGCAGGCCGACCGCTTGATGATGTCAAGCCGGGGGTAGGCATTGACCAGCCGCTTCACGAGCCCGAAGCAGCTGCTGGGTATAGCTTCGGCAGGCCACAGCCGGATTATTAAATCCTTCATGGCTAGTTCGCCACCCTATGCAGTTCGACCAGCTGTTTTAGCTGGTCGCTAAAGGGCACCGGATGTTCTGGCGCAAGGTATTGCGACCAGAACAGCTTCTCCGTTGAGCTCCCCTCTTCGGCTCGGCAGAACTCCGCAGCGTCGGCAACACTGCGCGGCAAATCCGCAAACGCTCCTGGAGAACTCCAAATCCGGGTTAGTAAGAGATACCTCTTCTTGACATATTTGCTTTGCATAATGAAGGCCTTACCCGTCGCAATTTTCTTGGCCTCTTGGATTTCTTGGAGGGCGCCCTGGGCTTCAACCCGGGCATCTTGGGCGCTCTGACGAGTCTTGGTGATTTCGGTCTCTTGATCCGCAATGTTGCGCTCCAAGGACTCGCATTTCTTAACGGCGCCCTGGAGCTCCTGCTGTACCTCATCAATCCGGGCCTCGTGTTTTTCACGGGCGGCTTGCTCCTTTGCCGCTTTCTTTTTGGCCTCGGCCAGGGCATTCTTAAGGGTCTCTACCTCTGTCGCCGCTCCTAACAAATATCATGGCACTATGATCAGCACAAATCATTCATCCTTCCTGGATCTACAAAAGGTTATTACATACCTTGCTTGTCTTCTAGCTGCTATTTTACACGGCCGAGCTCTTCCTCGGCCCGCTCCAGACTCTGCTTCAGTCCGGAGACTTCGGCAGCATGAGAGGTTGCAGCCAGCAACGACGCCTGCTTATTTCACATAGATATGTAAGGTTAGTCTCCTGCGGAAATCATTTGATCCTTAGTCCGGCTTTTCTTTCCGAACACCTGCCAGAGTATCAGGGGCTATTATCTATAGTGTGACATTCTTTGTATACAATCGCGTCGCTTACCTCAAAGCCTGTTAGAAGGCTGGTGCAGGCTTCGGTCAGTCCGCTCTTAACGGACTGAACCCTCTCAACCACCGTACCCAAAAAAGGATACGGTGTTCCTCAACAATGGAAGCGCCTCGTAGCACTTCCAGCAGATTATCTGGTGCCTCTGGATGGATAGAGGTCACCAGCAGAATAGGTGCACCTCCTCCTCTTGAAGGAGGCTGCTTGCCTGATTCCGGAGCCGTATGGGTCTCCAGAATGGTATTTGGCTGGGGGCCGGATTGGATACGGCCCCCATCGCCAGTCTCCATGGGGATTTTCTCTCCCATGTGTCCGACGGCCGAGGGGTCACCCTTTGGCGCTGCCCTGATGGCCTCCTGAACCTCTCCATGGCCTGGGAAGGTCCTTTGGGACAGCACCTTGGTGTCACCCTTGTCCTTGGGAGAGTAAGCCGTCGGTGGCGACTAGCTGGCCATCGCCTTTGAATCCAGCGAACCCCCCGAAGAGGATCGCTGGGAGCTGTTGTGGGCCGAGCTGCGGCACGTAATTCAATATGTTAGAACCATAAAGTAAAGGACACTACTAGAAAAAGGCTTACTAGTGGCGCACCAGTTTTGCCTACTAATGGCGCACTACTGGTGCGCCACTAGCACCACGCCATTAGTATCTGGTATACTAATGGCGCACCAGGCAGTGCGCCATTAGTATAGGCCACGGTGCGCCATTAGTATGCCTCCCAGGGGGCCATATATACCCATGTGCTTTGCCATACTAATGGCGCACTGCGGGGTGATGCGCCATTAGTATCCTTTGGCATACTAATGGCGCACTGCTGGGTGATGCGCCATTAGTATCCTCTGGCATACTAATGGCGCACTGCGGTGTGATGCACCATTAGTATCCTTTGGCATACTAATGGCGCACGTTGGTGTGATGCCCCATTAGTATGTATATTAGGGATTTTTTTCTTTTCTGATTTTTGCACAGATTACAAAATATATTATTAGACAGAATATAAGCAGCACCACACAGCAACAGCAGATTCATCGAATACAATAGAAGATTAGTCTCCGAATACAATTCATCATATTAGTCTCCGAATTCAAAAGACCGAACAAAGATAGAACATTACAAGTCTCGAGACCGCGAGTAGCGAGTTTGTCTTCACATTACAAGTCGATATCGATCATCTAAACTACCATCACATAGAAGAGAGCTGCGGTCATCACGATGAGCATCATCGCGATGAAACTGGTCTTCATCCGGTTCCTCCAACGCTCCCTCCTCTCTCCCGCTAGATAGCGCGCGTATCTATATTCCGCCTCCGCCCTAGTGGTGTACCCTTTGTAACTGTTACCGCTGAAACGGTGAATCTGTGTCCGACACTCCTCCCAGTCGTCGTAGACTCCGGGAACCTTACCCTTGTACACGACATACGACAGCATCTCTATGCACTAGCCAAACAACAGACAATACATAAGGAATATATAAGTATGCAACAAAAGGATCGGAAGAGAAAAGCAAGACATTAATAGCACGATTCATGGTCCTACTAATAAATAGCATCGATTACATCTAAGTTGAACGACTGTCCAAACCAAAGACACATACAAGTTCATTAAAGTTTAATTACAACATGAGCTAATCAATGTTTCAGAACTACACATAGCATCACTACTTTCGACTCGACTCATGGGACCGGAGCGTGGATGAAGCCGCCGTCTGTCGTGATGGTCATGAAGTCGCGGGCGTTGTCAGCCTGCATTTGTAGCGTTGTGTCTATCTCACTGTTGGACGGTTGAAATTTGAGGTAGAACTGCCCCAAGCTACGAAGGACATCTTGATGGATGATTTCTGCAAACTCCGACTGGATGCGAAAGAATTCTTGTTGGATGTCCGCGTCCTGGATTGCCGCCAAGCTTGCGGCCCAATCTTTGAGATTATTTGGTAGCAGAAGGTGATTATGGTCCCGCACGATCGCCCGCATGTGATGGAGGGCGTAGTAGGCCTCCTTCTGACCGCCAGGCGGCTGCTTGACGCAGGGGAACGTCGTAGTGTGGGTGAACACGTGCCTGCCGTACCTACGAACTGGCCTCTTAAAGGTGCCTCCAGATGCGGCGTAGCCGGGGAGAGCATCATCAAGAACTTTCTTGATATTTGTGTAGTCTATCTTGGAGTCACGGTCCGGGTCGAAATACGTGGCCATGGAATATTTGGGGCTTAAGAGGATGAGTGTGCAATGTGTGTCACTGCACAGAACACGGAATGTTAGAAGAAAAAAAGAACGATCGAAATCTAAGAAATCATATGTTACGGGGCGGTTAGGAGATGACTTACTCGGGAAAGTAAGGCACGAGGAAGTTATCCTTATCTGGGTTTGCCAGAATGACGCCTTCGAGGTGTGAACTCGCGACTTGCTGGTCCCCAGCGCTGCCCAAGATCTTGGCACGCATGTAGTAGGGGTCGACCATCACAATGTCCGGGGTCTTGTCTCTAATGATCCGCATCTCCATACTCAGCGAAAACAGCCGAACGAAGGTGTAGTGCAGCGGATGAAGGTTAAGCATAGCAAAGATGTCATCAAACCGCAGGACGATCGTACCCCCGACGGCGCTATCCACAAAGCCCTTGCCCTCTGGCACCTTGGCCACGAAAACCGGGTATGCCACATCATTCTCTCTGAGACGCCGCTTCTCCAAAGAAAGAACACTGTCATGGAGACTCCGCATAGCACCGGTTGCAGCATTGAGCATATTTGTCGGTAGCATCGGCCTACCCGCCACATGCACCCTCTTCGAGATATCCTTAGGTGAAGGTGGCCCGTCCTGAGCACGGATCGTACTCGGTGCCGGCTGGCTCGCACCGGCTGGCTCGACTCGTCTTTGGTCCTCTCTGGCATGTTGAGCAGGGTACCAAGCAGACTCTCGCACACGTTCTTCGTGATATGCATGACATCAAGGCTGTGAGGCACACGGTGGATCTTCCAGTACGGCAAGTCCCAGAAAACAGACCTCGTTTTCCATACCTTCAGCAGTGGCTCTGGCGCCTTAAGCTTTCGCTTCTTTCCCGGCTCTGGCGCCTTTTGCTTCTTTCCCGGCAGTGGGCAATCTTTCCAATTTTTCAACAGCTCGTCTATTTCCTCGCCGCTCCTCGTACGCGGGCGTCTTCGGGGTTCGGTTTCACCATTGAATAGATCCTTGCGTTTCCTCCACGGGTCATCGTCACGAAGCCACCTTCGATGTCCCATGAACACGGTTTTCGAAGACCCGGGATCTCTATCTAGCTGGCGATACGTTGTGTCATCCATGCACCTGACGCATCCAGAAAATTCGTGGACCACCTGCCCCGCGAGATATCCGTAACCGAGATAGTCGTGCACCGTCGTGAGCAGTGCAGCTCTCATAGGGAAATATTCTTTCTCTGCGGCGTCCCACGTATTGGCTGGCGTTTTCCACAGCGTGTCTAGCTCCTCTTTCAGCAGCCCCAGATACAGATTGATGTCGTTCCCTGGTTGTTTCGGCCCTTCAATTAGCATACTCATGTGAATGTACTTCCTCTTCATGCACAACCAGAGGGGAAGGTTGTACATCCACACAAACACAGGCCAGGTGCTATGTGTGCTTCTCTGGCTGCCAAACGGATTGACTCCATTGGTGCTCGCGCCCAGCACGATGTTCCTTGGATCGTTCCCAAATTCTGGGTGTTCGAAGTTCAACGCTTGCCACTGGCTCCCATCCTTAGGGTGACTCAGCATCTTGTCTTTTTTATTAATCTTCGGATCATTTGCGTCATCTTCTCGCTTCTTCTCCTCCCTATCCGCGTGCCAACGCAGGAGCTTTGCTACCTTAGGGTCCGCGAAATACCGCTGCAGACGAGGAGTGATCGGAAAGTACCACACCATTTTTCGAGGAGCTTTCTTCCTCTTCTTGTATCGAGTGACGCCGCACACCGGACATATGGTAGACTCCGCGTGCTCGTCCCGATAAATGATGCAATTGTTCATGCACATGGTATTTCACGTGCGGTAAATCCAGAGGACACACGATTTTCTTCGCCTCCTCGAAACTGGTCGGGCACTTGTTCCCCTTGGGAAGATGTTCGTGCCAGAATGACATGTTCTCGTCGAAGCAGGCGTCGGTCATTTTGTGTTTTACCTTCATCTCCAGAGCCATGAGCGTTACTTTCAGGCGGGTATCCTCGGGCCTGCATCCTTCATAAAATGGAGTAACCGCGTCTATCTCCAGTTGATCCAGCTTGGCTTTCTCTCGGGCGGTAGCTCTTGCGTTATCCGTCTGCTTGAGAAGCAGCTCTTGAATATGAGGGTCCTGCACCCAGCCCATCGATGGTCCATCGTTGTCTGCTCCGCCGGCATCTTCATCTTCATGATCATGCCCTTCGTCTGCTCCCGCATCTTCCTCATCATCATGTCCGGCATCTTTTACATGATGACTGTGTATAGCATCACCGTCGTGATCATGTCCTGGAGATTCTTCGTCTTCTTGCCCGCCCGAGCCGCGGTGGTTGTCTTGCTGGCCATCCTCATTTCTTGCCCGACCCCCATGGACGACTTCATAGTCATCTTCATCACCTTGCCACCAATAGCCATCCATGAAACCACGCAAGAGCAGGTGGTCCCGCACCTGCCCGGAATCCGGGTCTGCAATAAGGCTCTTCAGCTTGCATCTTCGACACGGACATCTTATCTCCGTCTCGTTATTTTCAAGCATCTCGGCCTTCGCGGAGCTCAAAAACCTATTCATGATGCCTTCGGTCATCGTGCGGACCATGGTCGCCTGCGGGGTAGAGCAAAACGATATTTTAGAACCAAGAAAAAATTTGGCATGACTTTCCCTAAAAATAGGACCAAAAAGAATGCATAGTGCCTAAATTCTCGCCGAAACGGAAATGAATCAACATTCCGGCAAAATATTGGCAACTATCGCATTTCAAATACCGGTACCTGCAAACACAAACATATATGCAACACCACAAACATATGCAACACCACAAACATACATAGATCTAGCTAGGACATAAAAAGTGCATGTGCACGTTGTTGGAGGGAGAACAACATAAAGATAGTTTCCCCCTTACTTACCTATCAAACAAAGGGGGTTGAACCACTTAATTTGGATGAATTTATGGTGAAAATGAGGTGAGTAGGAGGAGGCAGCCGAGACAAGCTTGGAGGAGGAGGAGGAGAGAATGAAGTGGGGAAAGTGAGTGGGTAGGTGTGGCTGTCCAAAATATCTAGCTCGTCCCAGGTTACTAATGGCGCACCACCACCTAATGCGCCATTAGTAACCCTGGTTACTAATGGCGCACCTGCTGGTGGTGCGCCATTAGTAGTTTTGCAAAAAGAAACAAAAAAGACACTAATGACGCACCATGGAACAGTGCGCCATTACTAGCTTAAACTAGTAATGGCGCACTGTCCCCAGGTGCGCCATTAGTAGTTTTGCAAAAAAGTAAAAAATAAAAAAAATTGTAGTGGCGCACTATGTGGCTGGTGCGCCATTACTAGTTCTAACTAGTAATGGCGCACTGTGCCCTGGTGCGCCATTAGTATGTCTGGAAAAAATTGTTACTAATGGCGCATCATGTGTCTGGTGCGCGATTAGTGTATTTCACACTAATGGTGCACCAGCACATGGTGCGCCACTGCTACATAGCAATGGCGCACCACATGTCTGGTGCGCCATTAGTGGCCATTCCATCTATAGCCCTTTTCCTAGTAGTGGGAGCTGGATATATATGCGCGCTATTGAGTACTCACGATTTGGCCAGGGGCTTATCCCTGGGGCGCCACTCCGAGCTGCTGTCAGTATCTAGCGCGGTGTCATCCGCGAAGGATGCTCTCCCCTTCTTGGATGCTTCGGCCTCCAGATGTGGGGAGGCCGCCCTTTTCTTCCTCCCCCCCTCAGGGGGAGAGTTGCTCTCCTCCTCCTCCTCGTCATCCTCCACAGCGGAGGAGTGAGTCTCGGTGTCTTCGGACGCCACGTCCGAAGCACCCTTGCAGCGGAGACCACTTCTGGTCTCCTTGGCCTTTTTCTTGGCCTTCCAGCATCTTCGTTAGAATTGGGATTGCTGGGTCTTCGGGCAGTGGAGACGGACTCTTGACCAGCTCCACCTTCTTTGTCCAGTTCTAAAAAAGAAAGATGGGGAAGTTCAGACATTCTCCTCGGGTGTTTAAGTAATGGATACACCTTGAAAATATGAAAAAACTCACCGGACTAGTAGGGTGGGTCAGGTTGTACCCACGGTCTTTAGTCTCCTTCGGCCACGTCTGTTTTCCCTTGAAGAGCACCTTCCAAATACCTTCGTGCGTAATGCCGAAGAAGTGTTGCAGGGTATGGTGCTCGGCCGGATCGAACTCCCACAAATTGCAGGTCCGGCTTTGGCATGGAAGGATCCAGCGAAAGAGCATCACCTGGATCACATTGACGAGTTTGATGTTCTTGTCGACCACGCTCTTGATGCGCATTTGTAGCACTGTCAGCTCGTCTGACGAGGCCCAGTCTAGGCCCTTCTCTAGCCAGGAGGTGAGCCGCATCGAGGCCCCGGACCGAAACTCGGGTGCCGCGGTCCAGGTGGTATCGCGGGGCTCTGTGACGTAGAACCACCGCTTCTGCCACCCTTTATCGGTCTCCACGAAAGTACCTGTGGGCCATATGACGTTGGGCATCTTGCTCACCATGGCGCCTCCGCACTCTGCGTGTTGTCCGTCCACCACCTTCGGCTTCACATTGAAGATCTTCATCCACAATCTGAAGTGGGGGGATATGCGGAGGAAGGCCTCGCACATGACAATAAATGCCGAGATGTTGAGGAAAGAGTTGGGGGCCAGATCGTGGAAATCCACCCCGTAGTCGAACATAAGCCCGCGGACGAATGGGTGGAGGGGAAATCCCAATCCGTAGACGAAGTGGGGGATGAACACTACCCTCTCATGGGGCTCCGGGGTAGGGACAATCTGTCCCTTGGTCGGAAGCCGGTGGGCTACCTCCTTGGCCAAATATCCGGCCTCCCGGAGCTTGGTGATGTCCTTCTCCTTGACGGAGGAAACCATGCAATTACCCTGTGCTCCAGATCCGGACATGGCTAGAGTGCTTTCTTGAGGTGGAAAGGATGAGAAGTTGGGCGCTGGAGCTCGAGAATGGATAGGCGGAGAGAGAGAAGGCGTGGGCGAAAAGGGTGAATCCTTATCCCCTTATAAAGGCAGCGAATGTCAAGCGCCTCCCCACTCGCCTTAAAACTCGCCTGTTCCCTAAGGGCCGGACAGACGGCGCGGTTGCATTACCCACGCCCGTATTGATGAGAATCCCGTAATAAGGGGACACGATCTCTGCTTCGACAAGACGTGCCAGTGAAACCGCAACTCAAAACATGGAGCGGCAGGCTGAAAAGCGGTTCAAAATAATGACCGGGTTATGACATGGTGTCACGCTACAAAAAGTTGGCAGTAGATTGGACTCGTGAAATATTATGCTCTCTACGGTTGTGTGTGGTACTTGTTTTGCAGAGCCGAACACGTTTTTGTGTTCAAAGGCTGTTTTGGAGTATTCGGAGGGGGAACCCGCCTTGCAATGCCGAAGACAATCTGCGCGCCGGACACCTCGTCATTGAAGCCTGGTTCAGGGGCTACTGAGGGAGTCCTGGACTAAGGGGTCCTCGGGCATCCAGTCTGTTGGACATGGGCCAGACTGATGGGCTATGAAGATACAAGACCGAAGACTCTCACCCGTGTCCGGATGGGACTCGGAAGGCAAGCTTGGCGTTCGGATATGAAGATTCCTTTCTCTGTAACTGACTTTGTACAACCCTAGTCCCCTCCGGTGTCTATATAAACCGGAGGGTTTAGTCCATAGGGACAATCTTAATCATACATGCTAGACTTCTAGGGTTTTGGCCATTACGATCTCGGGGTAGATCAACTCTTGTAATACTTATATTCATCAAGATCAATCAAGCAGGAAGTAGGGTATTACCTCCATAGAGAGGGCCCGAACATGGGTAAGCATCATGTCCCCTGTCTCCTGTTACCATTGACCTTAGACGCACAGTTCGGGACCCCCTACCCGAGATCCGCCGGTTTTGTCACCGACAAGGGCCCGAACCTGTGTAAACATCGTGTCCCCCGTCTCCTGTTACCATCGACCTTAGACGCACAGTTCGGGACCCCCTACCCGAGATCCGTCGGTTTTGACACCGACATTGGTGCTTTCATTGAGAGTTCCGTTGTGTCGTCATCAGAAGGTTCGATGGCTCTGTCAATCATCTAGAACGATGCTACCTGGAGGGAGGTTTTTCTCCCCGGCCAGATCTTCGTATTCGGCGGCTTCGCACTGCGGGCCAACTCGTTTGGCCATCTAGAGCAGATCGACAGCTACGCCCCAGGACACCAAATTAGCTTTGGAAATCTAGACTATGTCGCTGATATCCGAGGAGACTTGATATTCCAAGGGTTCACGACCCCAACCTCCGCTCTGGCCTTAGAGGTGGAGCGCATTACCAGGTCCGAAGACGGGATTCCTGAGCCCGCCGGACTATCTGCGGCCACTAGGCCCAGTACGGGAGAACCGGAGGAAGAAGTGTCGCTGGCAACCATCAGGAAGACAGACTCTTCTCCGGACACTGGCTCCGACCCCTCGGAGTCAGCATCGCGTGAGCTCGGCCAAGAAGCCTCCTACCCACCGTACTCCATGGACTCTTTTCTCCCTGGCCAAACCTCTCCTTTAAGCGAGGCTCTGGACTTGATGCGATCCCTCATCAATACAGAGGAGCAATGTCCGAACTATGCCCAGCCCGGACTAGGGGCTGAGAGTAGGGAATTTTACGTCCCACCCACCACCCACTTCATAGCCACTGTCGAGGACTGAACTAACATGCTCGATTACGGCTCCGAAGACATCGACGGTATGGACGACGATGCCGGAGAAGAGCAGGCCCAAAACCCGCCGTTTACCGGACGCTGGACGGCCACCTCTTCGTATGACGTGTACATGGTGGATACACCCAAAGAGGGTAACAACGATAACGAGAAGAATGCAGTCGAGGATAAATCTCCTGAGATACAACCAAAGCGCCGACGTGAGTGGCGCCGCTCTAAATCACGCCGTGGAAAAGACAGCAATACCGGCACAAGAGACAACAATACTCCGGACGGTGCCGAACACCAAGAAAACCCCGTTGAGCCAACCTCCGAACAGGACGATCGGGAAGATGGGCAAGTTAGCCCTGATGAACAGGCCATAAACGGAGACTCGGCGGACAACGATTATCTTCCACCCTCCGAGGATGAGGTGAGCCTCGTCAACAAAGACTCTATCATGCGTGAGGAACCTCTCGAGTAGGAGCGCTTTAAGCGCCGGCTAATAGCCACTGCAAGGAGCCTAAAAAAGAAGCAGCAACAACTTCAAGCTGATCAAGACCTACTCAACGACAGGTGGACTAATGTCCTGGCAGCCGAGGAATACGGCCTCGAGCGCACAACCAAAAGTTACCCGAAGCGTAAACTGCTACCTCAATTCAATGACGAGGCACTGGAGCCCATACCATCAGCGCGTAACGCAGCTGACCGACCACCACGTGTGCGGGACAGAACGGCAACTCAAGCCGAACACCAGCCCATGCCACCTCGCCGTAAAGGTAGAGACATAACAGCTCGGGGGTATACATATGACCTGCGTCAGGACCTGGAAAATAGAGCAGGTCAGACCAGATCGATGTACGGATCACGGGGGCGTGCCCCGACGCGCGACGACGGATATCTAGCCGGACGTGATAAGTATAACCATGTCCGGGCCGAAAACCACAAACAGACTCCATCCGAGCTACGTCGTGACTTCGCCCGATATAGAGGCGCCGCACACCCCCTCTGCTTCACTGATGAAGTAATGGAGCATGAATTCCCAGAAGGGTTTAAACCCGTGAATATCGAATCAAATCATGGAACAATAGATCCCGCGATATGGATCAAGGACTTTCTTCTCCATATTCATATGGCCCGCGGTGATGATCTCCATGCCATCAAATACCTCCCGCTAAAACTCAAGGGACCAGCTCGGCACTGGTTAAACAACCTGCCAGAAAACTCTATTGGCAGCTGGGAGGACTTGGAAGACGCCTTCCGCGACAACTTCCAAGGTACATACGTCCGACCTCCGGATGCTGATGACTTAAGTCACATAGTTCAACAACCTGGAGAGTCGGCCAGGAAATTCTGGACCAAGTTCCTAACCAAAAAGAAGCAGATTGTCGACTATCCGGATGCTGAAGCCTTAGCGGCCTTTAAGCATAGCATCCGCGACGAATGGCTCGCCCGACATCTCGGCCAAGAAATGCCGAAGTCCATGGTAGCCCTCACGGAACTTATGACCCGCTTTTGCGTGAGCAAAGATAGTTGGCTAGACCGTAGCAACAACACTTCAAGCGAATGGCACCTCTGAAGCCAGAAATAGCAACGGCAAGCCCCGACGCAACATGCACAAGCGTCGAAGCAACGGTGACAATACCGATGACACGACGGTCAACGCCGAATTCAGTGGCTCCAAGTCCGGCCAGCGGAAGAAGCCATTTAAAAGAAACAATTCGGGCTCATCCAGCTTGGACCGCATACTCGATCGTCAATGTCAAAACCACGGCACCCCCGATAAACCAGCCAATCATACCCACAGAAGCTGTTGGGTCTTTAAACAGGCCGTCAAGTTAAATACCGAGAACAAGGAGAAGGGGTCGCAAAGTGAGGACGACGACGAGGATCCTCGTCTGCCGAACACAGGAGGACAGAAGAAGTGCCCCCCCCAAGTTAAAACGGTGAGCATGATATACGTTACCCATATCCCCAAGGGGGAGCGCAAACGCGCGCTCAGGGATGTCTATGCAATAGAGCCAGTCGCCCCAAAATTCAACCCATGGTCGTCCTGCCCGATCACTTTCGATCGCAGGGACCATCCGACCAGTATCCATCATGGTGGTTCAGCCGCACTGGTCCTCGACCCAATCATTGATGGATTCCACCTCACGCGAGTCCTCATGGACGGTGGCAGCAGCCTCAACCTTCTCTATCAGGATACCATCCGCAAGATGGGCATCGATCCATTAAGGATCAAGCTCACAAAAACTACCTTTAAAGGAGTAATACCAGGTGTAGAGGCCCGTCGCACGGGTTCAATCACATTGGAAGTCGTCTTCGGATCTCCGTGAAACTTCCGAAGCAAGGACTTGATCTTCGATATAGTCCCGTTCCGCAGTGGCTATCAGGCATTGCTCGGACGAACTGCATTTGCTCGATTCAATGCGGTGCCACACTATGCTTATCTCAAACTCAAGATGCCCCGACCACGCGGTGTCAGAACAGTCAATGGAAACACTGAACGCTCCCTCCGTACCGAGGAGCACACCGCGGCCCTGGCAGCGGAAGTACAGAGCGGCCTTGTCAAGCAGAATTTTAATTCAGCGGCCAAGCTCCTGGACACTGTCAAACGAGTCCGGACTACTCCGCATCTTGATAGTCCAGATCGTCAGGAGTTCGACTAGCAATTTGGTCTCCGTCTCAGTCCCGATCAAACGGCGGCGTACGTACCGCGCGTACATAACTACGCACTCAAAATACCATGGGCAAAGACGAAGGCACAACTTGATTGTGGTCCATAATACGGTTCGACCTTCCTCGGGCACAATTACTTTCTGTTTTCTTTTTATCCTTTTTCTGTTTCTTTTCCACAGGCCCCTCACGACGGCCTGATCATCGACCCTTTCGAAGGATGGACACACCAAGGCGGCAAGCAGCATAAACGTGTGGGGGAATCTCTAGTTGGTCTTCTTGACGATCACTCTACCTGTTTTCAGGACCCGCACGCAGCTCCCCCTTGGTCTCGGCATGTTAAATAGCCCTGTTGCCCATCACACTATTTGTACAAATACGCTTTGGCGTATTAATCAAATTATAATGGAAACAGTTTGCGGCCCAACTTATGTGGCACTGGCTTACTACTTCATTTATTTCGATATTCTTATCGATTGCACCCGTACACTTTGGTACGCTTTAATTTGCCAGGGGTTTCCTTGCGCTCCGCACTATGGCAACAAAGTCCGAACACTTTTTACAGTATAGTTCGGCACCCTGAATTTAGCATTATATGCATCGGCTCCGAATCATGTCTTTGGTCAATAGTTGGGTTGCCCGACTCCTGTGCTTACTACCTTATGTTCCGTCCAATCGGCTAGGGTAGTAAAGGGAGAACCACTGCGATTGCGTTTCTGGTTTATCCGGGTAAACACCTTAGTAGAGAAAGCCAAAAACTGACTGTCATGATGTGGCGAGAGCTGGTCAGCTGTTCGGAGGTTCAAATCTTTTGCGATTTTTTCCGCATTATGCGACGGATCGGCCTCCACCCGATCAGGTGTCTACAACACCCTAGTCCGGATTAACATACCCTCACTAGGGGCTGCGCCTACATTTCTATTGTCAAACTCCTATGGCTAAGTGAGGGTCATAAAGCCACATAGTCCGATTGCCTGGTTCGCTGCGCTAAACACCTCCTTCAAAGACCAAACTCTTGGATCAAGAGTGTTTAGGTTTCAACCCGAACACCCCCGTACTACCTACGTGGGGGCTGAAGCCGACGACTTGCCAACTCTCAGGTTTAATAAAAACGACTTAAATAAACAACAAGCATTATATTACATATTGGCTTTGTTTTATCATACAGGACAGGATAACATGAATGTATTCATTCAAAGATAATGTCTTTTGCGCACTGGCCCTCTACAATGCTGGATCCCTCCAGGACATCATCAAAATACCGCTCGGGCATGAGGTGCTCCTTGCCCGCGGGCGGTCCCTCGGTCGCGAGCTTGACGGCATTCATCTTTGCCTACTGCACCTTGAGACGGGCGAAGGCCATCCGTGCACCTTCGATGCAGATCGACTACTTGATGGCATCAAGCCGAGGGCAAGCATCGACAAGCTGCTTCACGAGCCTGAAGTAGCTGCTGGGTATTGGTTCGGCAGGCCATAAACGGATTATCAAATCCTTCATGGCCAATTCGGCCACCCTATTCAGTTCGGTCAGCTGTTTCAGCTGATTGCTAAAGGGCACCGGATGCTCTGGCGCAAGGTATTGCGACCAGAACAGCTTCTTCGTTGAGCTACCCTCTTCAGCTCGGAAGAACTCCGCAGCATCAGCAACACTGCACGGCAGATCCGCAAACGCTCCTGGAGAACTCCAAATCCGGGTCAGTAAGAGGTACCTTTTCATCACAAATTTGCTCTGCATAATAAAGGCCTTACCCGCCGCGATTTTCCTGGCCTCCTGGATTTCCTGGAGGGCGCCCTGGGCATCAACCCGGGCCTCTTGTGCGCTTTGGCGAGCCGTAGCAAGTTCGGACTCTTGGTCCGCAAACTTGCGCTCCAAGGACTCGCATTTCTTTACGGCGTCCTGGAGCTCCTGCTGGACCTCCCCGACCCTTGCCTCATGTTTTTTGCGGGTGGCTTGTTCCTTCGCCTCTCTCCTCTGAGCCTCGGCCAGCGCGTTCTTGAGGGACTCCACCTCGGTCGCAACTCCTACAAAGTATCATGATAACATGATCAACACAAGAAATTCATATCTTTCCAGATCTGAATAGGTCATTGCATACCTTGCTTGTCCCCTAGTTGTTTTTTCACACGACCGAGCTCTTCCTCGGCCTGCTCCAGACTCTGCTTTAGTTTGGAGACTTTGGCAGAATGGGAGGTCGCAGCTAGCATCGACGCCTGCTTATTCACATAGACATATATGGTTAGTCTCCTGCGAAAATTATTTGATCCTCTGTCCGGCTTTTCTTTTCAAACACTGGACAGAGTCTCAGGGGCTACTGTCTATACTATGACAGTCTTCTTGCATAAATTATGTCGCATACCTCAAAGCCTGTTAGAAGGCTGGTGCAGGCTTCAGTCAGTCCGCTCTTAGCAGACTGAACCCTCTGAACCACCGTTGAAAGTGCAATTTTGCTCTTAAAGATTATTTTTGATATTGATGACAAATTTACATATAGGGGACTAGCCGTGTTTGCTAAGTATATACATAGGTTGTTAGTTCTCTGTTTTCTTCTAATGTGCATCATGATCACATCATATGAGATATTACTCAAGCAAATTATCAAAGAGGAAAGGAGCAAACAAAGATGAAGCATTGTGCTCTTTTATATTTCTTGAGTAATAGGAATCCCACACTATTAAGATGGGATCTGAGGTATAGGTTCAAGGCTTGCTCATATTTTGTCTCACAAGAACCTTTTTCACAAAGGACCAAAAATCCCTAGCCCCTTAGCCAAAACCTACTACCGTTTCTCTACACAAACTCCTTGCCGGATCATCCGGACGGGGCCCCAGATCGTCCGGGCTAAGCCCGGATCGTCCGGACCTTACTCCGGATCATCCGGGTAATGTACGCCTTCCATCACAGAACCATGATGATTGAAGCCAGATCGTCCGGATCCTGTCCCGGATCATCCGGGCTGTGCCCGGATCGTCCGGATCCTGTCCCGGATCATCCGGGTAATCTTGCCCCTATTTTCGCAGAACCTTGGTGGATGTAGCCGGATCATCCGGCCAGTCATCCGGATCATCCGGGCTCCTCGCAGCTCTTCTACTGCCACTTACATCCGGGCCTTCAGCCAGATCATCCGGGCCTTTAGCCAGATCATCCAGATGGTCTTCCGGATCATCCGGGCAGGTCAATCTCTGTCTAAACGGCTCTAATTTTCTTGTGGTATAAATAGTCCCTTACCTCTTCTAGATAAGGTTGAACACTTCACTCAAACACACCTCAAGAACACCAGTGCTCCCTCTCCCTTGCTCACACACTAAATCTTAGATCCCAGTTTGATTCTTGTGAGTTTCGAATAGTTGTTCCAATCAAAAGAAAGATCTCCCCCCTCTCCTTCTTGTGACTGAAGCGAATCGTGAGTTGAGCAAGTCTTGAGCTTTTCCCTTTGGATCTTGTTACTCTTGGAGGTTGGAGACGACTAGGCGGTAGGAGTCTTTCGGAGAGGAATCGACCCTTGTGCTTACCCCCGGAAAAGTTTGTGAGGGTTTGGAGACCACCCCAAGGTCTACCACTAGTGGTTGAGAAACGCCTCCGTGGTGTTGTCTCAAAGGGAGAATAGGGTGAGCCTTCGTGGCGTTGGTGTGCCTTCGTGGTAACATCCACCTCTCTAACGGTGACATAGCTTCCCTCCAAGGAAGTGAACATCGGCATACATCCTCGTCTCCCGGAGTTGCGGTTATTCCTACCCCTAACTCTCTACTTGTGGTTACTTGTCTCTTAGCACTTACTTATATCATATTATGGTTGCTTACTTACATACTTGTGTTACTTGCATAGCACTTAGTACTACACTTGCAATTGTTAGGCCCACTTTCATATTCTGCATTATTGCCTAAAATTTCTAAGTCATAATTAAAATTTTGTAATTGTACCTATTCACCCCCCTCTAGGTCCATCTCGATCCTTTCAATTGGTATCAGAGCCTCGTGCTCTATTCTTGTGGCTTAACCGCCCTAGAGCGAGATGAACCCCGATGGGACTCCCCTTGTTGTAGATCCGAAAGATAAAGGCGAGGCTTCTTCTGAAGTCAAGACCTTTACTTCCGAGGATCTAGAACGGGCCCTTGCTAAGCAAAAGGAGGAGCATGATGCTTCTCTTGAGGCCTTGGTCCAAATGAGGATAGCCACGTTGTCCACGGTGCTTGCACCACTTTTGGGTGGTGCGGCTTCGAGGCCAACTGTGCCTACTCCGTCACTTGGTGAACAACCTCCTAGCAATGAACACTCCAGTGTTCCTTGGCTTTATGCAAGACCCCAAGTTGAGAAACTGAAATATAACCCTCAAGGCAAACCTCCTTTACTTGATGCCACTTCCGATTTTGCCTTGTGGAGAGTTGCTATGCAGGATCATCTTTGATATGGAAATGATGAGAAATTTATGACAAGAATCTCAATGACACTGCAACCATGTGTATAAGGAGAGGTATGGTTGAAAAGCAAAGGAGACCTTTCATACACATCACAAGTGCCAAGGAACTATGGGAAAGTATTATAAGATCCAAGACCGGTACCTCCACCCTCCGGAGTGCTCAATATGAAATTGCCAAGGGGCAATTGCAAAACTTTTGTATGGAGAAAGGTGAAACTCCCAATCAACTCCTTGAGCGTCTCATGACTCTCACCGCGGATATTGAGTCGTGTGAGTGTGACAAGACACAAGATGGATTCAACATGACTAAGCGATTCCTTGTGGACAAGTTGCTCCATGCTCTTGCTCCATATCACCATCAAATGGTATGGGACATAAGACAACACCATGCCTTCAAGGAGATGACTACAGATGACATCATATCCACTTTCCAACTATTTGAAGAGTCAAAGGCAAATGCTACAAAACATCTTGCCATGCATGGTACTCCATCGTCAAAGATCAATCTTGCATTGAAGGCTAAGCATGTATGTGAAGATGAGCAAAGTGAAGAAGAAGAAGATGAGGATGATGAAGAAGATGGTGATGAGGTTGAATCCAATGAGGGCCCTTCTTATGAAGACATGGCTCTCTTTGTCAAGAAGTTTAGCGCGGGAAAATTCAAGGGAAGATTTCAAAAGAAGAAAGTAAGAAAATGCTACAACTGTGAAGAAACCAACCACTTCTCCAACGAGTGCCCTTATGAGAAGAGAGAAGACAAACCAAGGTTTCCCAAGACCTTTCCCAAGAAGAAGTTGCCAAATCCTTTGAACTCCAAGCTCAAGAAGAGAGATGGGAAAGCAATGGTTGCTCAAGAAGAATCCGATCCGGATGATGTTAGTGGTGTTGCCGGAGTTGCTCAAGATTCTCAAAACACATTGAGGCTAGTCAACAAAAGTGATGATGTTGTCACCTACAACTACATGAAGGACTACAAGGGCAACGCTCACAAGTGCCTCATGGTGAAGGCCCTGGTAGAAGATGGAGAGGACCAACACTCTCCTGACAAGGTCAAGGTAACCCCAGGATCAAACCCTCCTCTTTTCACTCCTCCTACTCCTAGTGATGAGTATCTTGATGCGGAGGATAGTTATGAGGATGATGATATAAATGATCCTATGCTTGCTAAACTAAATAAGTTCATGTGCTCCCTTAAAGGAAAGAAGCTCACTATGTTTCGAATGCTTATGGAGATGGTGAGTAAGCACACCATCTCCATTAAGGAACTCGAAACCCTCGTCATCGAGGAAAAGGAAAAATATGAAATCCTTGAGCGGAAAGTCCAATATGAGGAAACACGAAATGATGAACTATGCTTAAAAATTGGTGCAAACATTGATGTTCATACTACAGATCTTGCCTCCTTGAAAAAGGTTATTGACTCTTGCGAAGAGTTGATGAATGATAAAAGTAAGCTTGAGAAGTCAAATGCTTCTCTCTCTAAGGATTGTGAGCTCCTATCTGTGTCCCTCAAGACCAAGGAAGAAGAGCTCACCCTTCTTACAAAGAGTTTTGAGACACTCAAGCTTACTTACCTTGAAACTCTAGCCAAGGCTTACTCTTCTCCTATTATCAATGTTGATGCTTGTACTACTAACTCTAGTAGTGATCTAGCATCTATTCTTGAGGAGAATCGCTTTCTCAAAGCTCAAATCGAGAAAGGGCTCATGACATGTGCTCAAGGGCAAAAGAACCTTAATGAGGTGTTGAGCCAACACAATGAAGTGTTTGCCAAAGAGGGACTCGGGTTTGACCCGAGCACAAGCAAGAAGAAGACATCCTCTCAAAAGTGCCCCACCCCTCTAAAAGAAACTTTTGTACGAGAAGGGCACAAGGAGAAAGGTAAGGTTGTTAGTGGGAAGGCCACAAGGGGCATGCCCACTGTCAACAAGCCAAAAGAGTTCATGCCTCCATCCTATGTTCTTCGTAAGACTAAGGATGGAGAAGTTTATGCAAAGTTTGTTGGTCCTCGAAATGCATTTCGGTTTTATGCTATTTGGGTTCCTAAGACCCTTGTGACTAACTTGAGAGGTCCCACTGCAAAATGGGTGCCTCTAACCAAGTAATAATTGTGTGTAGGTTTCCTTCTCCGGTGGAGTAAAATGGGTGATTGATAGTGGATGTACCAATCATATGACCGGAGATAGCAAATTGCTCTACGATTTCATGGAAGCTATTCAACCATTTATGAGCATTATGTTTGGTGGAGGATCAAAAGGACAGGTACTCGGTTTGGGTAAGGTGGCTATCACAAATGACATGTCTCTTGCAAATGTCATGCTTGTCCAATCCCTTAAATATCATTTGCTTTCTGTTCGCCAATTGGCTTCTGTTGGTTATGATACACTCTTTGGACTAACGGATGTGAAAGTCTTTAAGGGAGATACTCTCGAAGTGGCCTTTGTTGGAGAGTTGGATGGCAACCTTTACATGGTTGATTTCTCGAAAGAGAGCACATTCCATGCAACTTGTCTAATGGCCAAGGCCGGCAAGGGGTGGCTATGGCATCGCCGGCTAGCCCATGTCGGCATGAGGAATCTTCAAGATCTCTTAAAGGGAAATCACAGCCTTGGACTAACAAATGTCTCTTTTGAGAAAGATCGTGTGTGTAGTGCATGCATAGCTGGGAAGCAACATCAATCAAAGCACCCACCCAAGAATATTGTGTCTACTTCAAGGCCTTTGGAGCTCCTTCATGTGGATCTTTTTGGGCCTCCTTCATGGGATAGTCTTGGTGGGAAAAAGTATGGACTTGTCATTGTGGATGATTACTCAAGATACACATGGGTGTTTTTCCTCAAGTCCAAAGACGAGACAAAGATCACCTTCATTGATTTTGCCAAGCAAGCACAACGCAAGTTTGACAAAGAAATCATGGCAATAAGAAGTGATAATGGTTTCGAGTTCAAGAATTACACCTTGGAAGGATTTCTTAGTGATGAAGGGATTGAACATCAATATTCCGCACCATACACCCCTCAACAAAATGGTGTTGCAGAAAGGAAGAATCGTACACTTGTGGAGATGGCAAGGTCCATGTTGGATGAATACAAGTCTCCACACAGTTTTTGGGCCGAGGCTATCAACACCGCATGTCATGCATCAAATCGACTCTTCCTCCGCAAAATATTGGAAAAGACTCCATATGAGCTCCTAACCGGGAACAAGCCAAATGTCAAGTACTTTCGTGTATTTGGGTGCAAATGTTTCATCCTCAACAAAAAGGAACGGTTAGGAAAATTTCAATCCAAAACAACTGAGGGTATATTTGTTGGCTATGGATCAAACTCTCACGCCTATAGAGTCTACAACAAATCCAATGGATGTGTTGTAGAAACTTGTGACGTGGTGTTTGATGAGTTTAATGGCTCCCATGGGGAGCAAGTTGATCTAAGTGATGTAGGTGAAGAAGATTCATCTCAAGATATCTTGACCATGGGTGTTGGTGCACTTCTTCCAATGGAACAAGAACCTCATGATGATGAAGAAGAAGATGGAAGCCTCACACATCATCAAACAACTTCAACACCCATACCACCACAAGCCCCTATTACTCAACCAATGCCCATAGTCCAAGTACAAGATGATGATCAAGTTCCTCTTCATGATAATCATCAAGAACAGGATCATCCTCAAGGGCAAGTACAAGAAGGTGCAATCATTGACAATGAACCTCAACAAATGCAAGAAGAAGAAGAAGAAGATTTTCCACCACACAATAATGATCCATATGTTGAGGACGTGGATGATGGACGTGAAGTTGAATCTCGCGAAACCTTAACCTCCATCATGCCTCGAGTGGCCGGTCGTGTTGATGTTGATAAGATCCTCACCGGCATATCGGAAGGTAGAGTCACTCGTAAACAATTGAAAAACTTTTGTGCTCACTTCTCTTTTGTGTCTAGTGTTGAGCCTCTCAAGGTACAAGATGCGTTGATAGACAACGATTGGCTCATTGCTATGCAAGAAGAGTTGAATAGTTTTGAGCGCAATCAAGTGTGGTCATTAGTCAAGAGGCCAACTACAGAACACAACGTCATTGGAACAAAGTGGATTTTCAAGAACAAGCAAGATGAGAATGGTGTAATCATCCGCAACAAGGCAAGGTTAGTGGCACAAGGGTACTCACAAGTTGAAGGTTTGGACTTTGGTGAGACCTTTGCCCCCGTTGCCCGTCTTGAATCCATTCGCATCTTACTTTCTTATGCTGCTTTCAATGGCTTTACATTACATCAAATGGATGTGAAGAGTGCTTTCCTTAATGGCCCTCTACAAGAAGAAGTATATGTATCACAACCACCTGGGTTCGTTGACCCCGATCACAAAGACTATGTGTATAAACTTCATAAGGCTTTGTATGGCCTCAAACAAGCACCTCGTGCTTGGTATGATCATCTTAAGAAGTTTTTACTCGATGATGGCTTTGTGAGAGGGGTGATCGATCCCACTCTTTTTACTAAGAGGGACAAAGGTGATTTGATCTTATGCCAAATCTATGTAGATGATATCATTTTTGGTTCTCCTAACATTCATCTATGCAAGAAGTTTGCGGCATCAATGACCAAGAATTTTGAAATGTCACTCAATGCGGATTTGAAGTTCTTCCTCGGATTTCAAATTCAACAATTTCAAGAAGGAATTTTCTTGTCTCAAGCAAAATACCTCAAGGATATCCTAGCAAAATTTGGCATGATTGATCCTAGCCCATGTAAGACACCCATGCCAACCAAAATTGTACTCACTGAAGACTCAAACGGTATCCCCTTCGACCCATCTAAATACCGCTCTATGATTGGTTCATTGCTTTATCTTTGTGCATCTAGACCAGACATCATGTTTAGTGTATGCATGTGTGCTAGATTTCAAGCTTCCCCTAGGGAAAGCCATCATAAGGCGGTTAAGCATATTCTTAGATACCTTGTTCACACCCCAAAGTTGGGTCTATGGTACCCCAAGGATGCTAAGTTTGATCTCATTGGGTACACGGATGCGGATTGGGCTGGAGACAAAGTGGATCGTAAATCCACCTCCGGTGCATGTCAATTTCTTGGACGCTCCTTGGTAAGTTGGTCCTCGAAGAAGCAAAATTGTGTTGCCCTCTCCACCGCCGAAGCTGAATATATTGCAACCGCCAGTTGTGCAACTCAGTTACTATGGATGAGGCAAACTTTGAAGGATTACGGTATCACCTATAGACATGTGCCTCTTCTATGTGATAATGAAAGTGCCATTAATATTGCTGAGAACCCCAAAGATCATACCCGCACCAAGCACATTGACATTAGGTACCGCTTCTTGAGAGATCATGTGGAGAAGGGTGATATTGACATTGCTCATGTTGGCACAGATATGCAACTTGCAGATATTTTCACCAAGCCATTGGATGAAGCAAGGTTTTGTCAACTTAGTCGTGAACTTGGTATCTTGGAGCTTGACAACATTATGTGAAATCTAGTACTCATTCATGCATGAACATCCTGTCTTGTCTTGATGTAGGCATATATTTAGGGGGAGAACTTCAATCCATGAATCTTCTCTTCCCTATGTAATGCATAAATAAAACCAACACTCTCAAAGTCACTATGACATGTTTTTGTGTCCATAGTACTTTAACATGATGGAGTAGTAATCTTGAGTCCAACGTTCAAATCTTTGGTATCTCAAGTTATGTATACTCAAACATGGTGGCTTAGGCTAAAACTCTTCTCAGTTGTTCATTTAAGTTTGTGTTCTGTGTTGAATACTGTGTTGATTAGGCTACAACTGATTCTTACACTTATATATCTATACTCATATATATATATATATATATAAACATCATCACATCAGCACCATTTCAAGATATCAGCACTCTGGCTGGCCGGATCATCCGGATATCCATCCGGACGTCCGCGTAACCCCCCTCGTTAAAACCGTATGCCCGGACATCCGGGCTCCTTTCCGGTCATCCGGATATATCCGGATCATCCGGGGCTACGCCCGGACATCTGGGTGGGTCCTCACCCTAAGCAGTTAAACTTCGGGTCGTGGGGGAACAGAGGGTTCCTCTGCTCTCCCCCCATCGACCCCCATTCACTCGCCCCCGCAGCCGGCGGCTCGTGGGCTGCCCCACCGGACCGACCGGCCATTTGGCCGGATCTCGCCGCCTCGCCTTGCCATCGCCTTGATACACCCCCTCCTCGCGCCGTTTTTCCCCGGGGTCGATTGGTTCTTCAGTCTACTGCCCCTCTGTTCCCAAAATCGCCATGGTGGTAGAACGTGGACGCAGCGGCCTGCGTTTCAAGTTAACGACCACGGGTCCCTCTCGTGGTACCTCACTTGCTCCTCTCTCTTCTGTCTCCGCTTTCCCTATCAAGATTCGGTCATATATTCAGTCGGCTCCGTTTCTGTTATGTGTGTGCGCAGCCGGGCGTCGTCATGCATCGACGGACTCCGAGGAAGACGCTCGTCCACTCAAGAAGGCGCCGGGTCGTGCACGTCCGTCCTATGCCGGGCTGGACGACCCTGACTACGAGGCCGAACTCCACGATGAGGAGCTCGTGCCTGTTCGTTGCACGACTAAGTCCAAGAAGAAACAAGCAGCCGGTGCCTCAAGCTCCAAGTCTGCGGCACCATCTGGCCTCGTCTTGTCCATGGCCACCAACCGTGGCCATCGTGTTCTCAACCATCAGTCCATGGACCCCTCTGAGTATGCTGCTTTACGGAGTGATGTCAATCAATTTGCTGCCCCGGCCAATGCAACCGATCCTCGTTTTTGCACCTTGGTTCAACAAGACATCTATCAATCAGTCATTGCTCATCTAGGCTTTTCTCCTCAGCATTATGTGAACTTGGATTACATTGAGAAGAATCCAACCAAGTTTGAAGGCGTGTTGGAGAAGATTGATGGCATGGGGTTGCGTCATGCTATGTCTCTTCACTGTGATTGGAATGAGGGTGCCATTCGGCAATTCTATGCCACGTGTTTCTTCCATCCGGATCGCTCTATCACTTGGATGACTCACCACTCTCAGTTCACCGTGTCCTTCGAGGCTTTTGCTGCTGCCTTAGGCATGCCCGGATCTGAGGCCTCTCTTTTCCGGATCCATGAGGTGAACCCCAAGTTTGAGGCCATGCCCATCAGTGCGTGTGCTTGCCTCGCCATGCCTACCTCTCAGTTATCCACGGTGCAGCAAAGCAAGGAGCTTAATGATATCTCTATCTTCCGTCTCAAATACCGGTGGCTTTTTCAGTGTATCCTCAACTCCATTGCTCCCAAGAAAGGGGATCGTCGGATGGTTCGGGCCTATAGCATTGACTTGATGTACTACTCGAGGAAGGCTCCCAACCGTCCCATTGACATGGCAGATTTCCTATGGCATGAGATTCGCATGGCTAGTAGTCTGAAGGTTCGTACACTTCCTCATGCCCCCTTCATTCAGAGACTCATCGACTCGGTTTATCTGTGTTCCATTGTCAAGACGTCCATGCAGTCCTTATGGACTCCGCGTGATGAGTCTTCCAGGGGGAAGGCCCCTGCTCCTCCGCGTGCCGAGAGCTCTTCTCGCCACACTAAACCTTTCGTGAAGCCTTTTGACCGCCTGGCTCGCTTTATTGGGAAGTCCCATAAAGCTATATTTGATACCTGCCGCTACACCGCTACTCACATTGCTACCGAGGAGGTTCGCCGTATCTCGGAGGCGAATGCACTTAGGGCTCGTCTCCGTGCATGCCCTGGCAGTCCTGTTGAGCCTGATGAGCCCATTCCTGATCGGCTTCCTCTTCTGGAGGTCGACTTTCCGTCTGCCACCGATTTTCCGGAGTTCTTTCTTGCACCTGCTGATCTGAGTGATGGTGATGATGATGATGAGGATGCTGAGTGATCCTCCTACTTTCTCGGACGTCTTTCCCTTTTCGGTACTTGCTGCCAAGGGGGAGATGTAATTCTTAGGAGTATAAGTGTGAGTTTGCTATGTCTATTGAGCTCTAGTTATTGGACTCTATATTATTACTATTGTAATGATCCTTGGTCATGTGTTATGCTACCTTATATGAGTCTATGCTACTATGTAAGACCTTGGTCATGTGTTATGCTACCTTATATGAGTCTTTGCTACTATGTAAGAGCTTAAGTATGCTATCTTTTGTGGCTATCTTCATTCGTTGCTATCATTGCCTATGTTAATTGTAATGGTGTATGACTACACTACTGTTACAACATCTTATTCGAATAAGGGTATCCTCACCATATGTGCATGATTTTGTATGTTATCATTTCATTCCTATGCATACTTTAAGGGGGAGCTCTCTCTAAAACACATCCCTGCATATATTATGGGGGAGCTCTTCCTAAAAGCACATACCAGACTACTCTCCTAAAATTATTCGCATCACATTCCACTTGTTAAGTGCTATATGTAGTTTGTCATCAACTACCAAAAAAGGGGGAGATTGAAAGTGCAATCTTGCTCTTAAAGATTATTTTTGATATTGATGACAAATTTACATATAGGGGACTAACCGTGTTTGCTAAGTATATACACAGGTTGTTAGTTCTCTGTTTTCTTCTAATGTGCATCATGATCACATCATATGAGATATTACTCAAGCAAATTATCAATGAGGAAAGGAGCAAACAAAGATGAAGCATTGTGCTCTTTTATATTTCTTGAGTAATAGGAATCCCGCACTATTAAGAGGGGATCCGAGGTATAGGTTCAAGGCTTGCTCATATTTTGTCTCACAAGAACCTTTTTCACAAAGGACCAAAAATCCCTAGCCCCTTAGCCAAAACCTACTACTGTTTCTCTACACAAACTCCTTGCCGGATCATCCGGACGGGGCCCCAGATCATCCGGGCTAAGCCGGATCGTCCGGACCTTACTCCAAATCATCCGGGTAATGTACGCCTTCCATCACAGAACCATGATGATTGAAGCCAGATCGTCCGGATCCTGTCCCGGATCATCCGGGCTGTGCCCGGATCGTCCGGATATTGTCCCGGATCATCCGGGCTATGCCCGGATCGTCCGGATCCTCTCCCGGATCATCCGGGTAATCTTGCCCCTATTTTCACATAACCTTGGTGGATGTAGCCGGATCATCCGGCCAGTCATCCGGATCATCCGGGCTCCTCGCAGCTCTTCTAATGCCACTTACATCCGGGCCTTCAGCCAGATCATCCGGGCCTTTAGCCAGATCATCCGGATGGTCTTCCGGATCATCCGGGCAGGTCAATCTCTGTCTAAACGGCTCTAATTTTCTTGTGGTATAAATAGTCCCTTACCTCTTCGAGATAAGGTTGAACACTTCACTCAAACACACCTCAAGAACACCAGTGCTCCCTCTCCCTTACTCACACACTAAATCTTAGATCCCGGTTTGATTCTTGTGAGTTTCGAATAGTTGTTCCAATCAAAAGAATGATCTTCCCCCTCTCCTTCTTGTGACCGAAGCGAATCGTGAGTTGAGCAAGTCTTGAGCTTTTCCCTTTGGATCTTGTTACTCTTGGAGGTTGGAGACTCCTAGGCGGTAGGAGTCTTTCGGAGAGGAACCGACCCTTGTGATTAACCCCGGAAAAGTTTGTGAGGGTTTGGAGACCACCCCAAGGTCTACCACTAGTGGTTGAGAAACGCCTTCGTGGTGTTGTCTCAAAGGGAGAATAGGGTGAGCCTTCATGGCGTTGGTGTGCCTTCGTGGTAACATCCACCTCTCTAACGGTGACGTAGCTTCCCTCCAAGGAAGTGAACATCGGCATACATCCTCGTCTCCCGGAGTTGCGGTTATTCCTAACCCTAACTCTCTACTTGTGGTTACTTGTCTCTTAGCACTTACTTATATCATATTGTGGTTTCTTACTTACATACTTGTGTTACTTGCAAAGCACTTAGTACTACACTTGCAATTGTTAGGCCCACTTTCATATTCCGCATTATTGCCTAAAATTGCTAAGTCATAATTAAAATTTTGTAATTGTACCTATTCACCCCCCTCTAGGTCCATCTCTATCCTTTCAACCGTACCCACGAGGGTACGGTGTTCCTCAACACTAGAAGCACTTTGCAGTGCTTCCAGTAAAGTATCCGGTGCCTCTGGCTGGACAGAGGTCACCGGCGGAACAGGTGCACCTCCCTCTTTCGAAGGAAGCCGCTTGCCTGATTCCGGAGCCATATGGGCCTCCGGAACAGTATTCGGCTGGGGGCCGAATTGGATATGGCCCCCATCGCCAGTCTCCGGGGGGATTTGCTCCCCCATGTGTCCGGCTGCCGAGGTATCACCCTCTGGCGCCACCCTGACGGCCTCCTGTACCTCTCCCTAGCCTGGGGAGGTCCTTCGGGACAACACCTCGGCGTCGTCCATGTCCTTGGGAGAGGAGGCCGCAGGAAGCGACCCGCTATCCATCACATTTGGATCTAGCGAATTCCCCGAAGATGAGGATCGCTGGGGGCCGGCGTGGGCCGGAATGCAGCGCATGATTCGACATATTACAACCACGAAGTAAAGAAGTTGGATATATGTGTGTATAAGTGCCTTTGAGTACTTACGATACGGCCAGGGGTTTCTCCCTGGGGCGCCATTCAGAGCTGCTATCGGTGTCCAATGCGGAGTTGTCCGCGAGGGAGACCTTCCCCTTCTTGGGCGCCTCTGCCTCCAGATTCGTGGAGGCCGTCCTTTTCCTCCTCCCCCCTCGGGGGGAGAGTTGCTTTCCTCCTCCTCCTCCTCCTCGTCCTCAGTGGTGGGGGAGGAGCGGGTTTCGGCGTCTTTGGACGTCACGTCCGAAGTGCCTTTATGGCGGAGGCCACTTCTGGTCTCCTTGGCCTTCTTCTTGGCCTTCTTCTCCAGCGCCTGAGAGGGCGCCGAAACCAGCATCTTCGTCAGAAGTGGGATTGCTGGGTTTTCGGGCAGCGGAACCGGACACTGGATCCGCTCCGCCTTCGTCGTTCAGCCTGAAAAGACAGATAGGGAAGCTTAGACATCTTCCTTGAATGTACAGGTGAAGGATACACCTTGAAATAAGAAAAACATACTGGACAGGTGGGATGGGTCAGGTTGTACCCACGGTCCTCGGTCGTCTTCGGCCACGTCTCATTGGCCTTAAAAAGCACCTTCCAGATGCCTTCGTGCGTAGCGCCGAAGAACTGTTGCAAGGTCTGGTGCTTGGCCGGATCGAACTCCCACAAATTGCATGTCCGGCTTTGGCAAGGAAGGATCCGGTGAAAAAGCATCACCTGGATCACATTGGCAAGCTTGATGTTCTTGTCTACCATGCTCTTGATGCGCGTCTGCAGCGCCGTCAGCTTCTCCAACGAGGCCCAGTCCAGGCCCTTCTCTAGCCAAGAGGTGAGCCATATTGGGGCCCCGGACTTGAATTCGGTAGCCGCGGCCCAGGTGATGTCGCGGGGCTCTGTGACGTAGAACCACTGTTGCTGCCACCCTTTGACAGTCTCCACGAAGGTGCCTTTGGGCCACGTGACGTTGGACATCTTGCTCACCATAGCGCCTCTGCACTCTGCGTGTTGACCACCCACCACCTTCGGCTTCACATTGAAGGTCTTTAGCCACAATCCAAAGTGGGGTGGGATGCGGAGGAAGGCCTCGCACACGACAATGAATGCCGAGATGTTGAGGAAGGAATTTGGGGCCAGATCATGGAAATCTAGCCCATAGTAGAACATGAGTCCGCGGACGAATGGGTAGAGGGGGAATCCGAACCCGTGGACGAAGTGGGGAATGAACAGCACCCTCTCTTGGGGCTTCGGGGTGGGGATGATCTGCCCCTTGGCCGGAAGCCGGTGGGCGATTTCCTGGGCCAGGTACCCCGCCTCCCGGAGCTTCGTGATTTCCTTCTCCGTGATGGAGGAGGCCATCCACTTGCCCTGTGCTCCAGATCCGGACATGGTCAGAGTGCTTTTTGGGGCGGAAAGGATGGAAGCTTGGGCGCTGGAGCTCGAGAATGGGTGGGCAGAGAGAAAGAGGGCGTGGGTGAAAGGGTGAATCCTTATCTCTTTATAAAGGCAGCGAATATCAAGCGCCTGCCCACTCGCCTTAAAACTCGCCTATTCCCCAAGGGTCGGGCGGACGGCACGGTGGGATTACCCACGCCCGTATTGATGAGAATCCCGTGATAAGGGGACACGATCTCTGCTTCGACAAGACGTGCCAATGGAAACCGCATCTCGAAACATGGAGCGGGAGGCTAAAAACGGTTCGAAATAATGACCGTGCAGGGACGTGGCGTCTCACTACAAAAAATGTCAGTAGATGGGACTTGTTGATATTATACTCTTTGCGGCTGTATGTGGAGCTTGTTTTGAAGAACCGGACACGTTTTTATGATCAAGGACTACATTGAAGTATTCAGAGGAGGAACCCGCCTTGCAATGCCGAAGACAATCTGCGCGCTGGACACATCGTCATTGAAGCCTGGTTCAGGGGCTACTGAGGGAGTCCTGGATTAAGGGGTCCTCGAACGTCCGGCCTATGAGACGTGGGCCGAACTGATGGGCCATGGAGATACAAGATAGAAGACTTCCTCCCGTGTCCGGATGGGACTCTCCTTTGCGTGGATGGCAAGCTTGGCGTTCGGATGTGAAGATTCCTTCCTCTGTAAACCGACTCTGTACAACCCTAGGCCCCTCCGGTGTCTATATAAACCGGAGGGTTTAGTCCGTAGAGAGGATCATAATCATACATGCTAGACTTCTAGGGTTTAGCCATTACGATCTCGTGGTAGATCAACTCTTGTAATCCTCATATTCATCAAGATCAATCAAGCAGGAAGTAGGGTATTACCTCCATCGAGAGGGCCCAAACCTAGGTAAACATCGTGTCCCCCGTCTCATGTTACCATCGACCTTAGACACACAGTTCGGGACCCCCTACCCGAGATCCGCCGGTTTTGACACCGACAGTCTCCGATGGTGTTTGTTGAGTTGGCATAGATCGAGATTAGGATTTGTCACTCCGAGTATCGGAGAGGTATCTCTGGGCCCTTTCGGTAATGCACATCACTATAAGCCTTGCAAGCAATGTGACTAATGAGTTAGTTGCGGGTTGATGCATTACAGAACGAGTACAGAGACTTGCCGGTAACGAGATTGAACTAGGTATGATGATACCGATGATCGAATCTCGGGCAAGTAACATACCGATGACAAAGGGAACAACGTATGTTTTTATGCGGTTTGACCGATAAAGATCTTCGTAGAATATGTAGGAGCCAATATGAGCATCCAGGTTCCGCTATTGGTTATTGACCGGAGATGTGTCTCGGTCATGTCTACATAGTTCTCAAACCCGTAGGGTCCGCACGCTTAACGTTTGATGACGATTTGTATTATGAGTTATGTGATTTGATGACCGAAGTTTGTTCGGAGTCCCGGATGAGATCACGGGCATGACGAGAAGTCTAGAAATGGTCGAGAGGTAAAGATTCATATATTTGAAGGCTATATTCGGACATCGGAAAGGTTCCGAGTGATTCGGGTATTTTTCGGAGTACCGGGGAGTTACGGGAATTCACCGGGAGAAGTAATGGGCCTTATTGGGCTTTAGTGGAGAGAGGGGAGAAGGGCCAAGAGGTGGCGTGCGCCTCCCCCCTGCCCAAACCGAATTGGACAAGGGGTGGGGGCGAAGCCCCCCTTTCCTTCTCCCTCTCCCTCTCTTTCCTTCTCTCCTACTCCGAATAGGAAAGGGAATCCTACTAGGACTTGCAGTCCTAGTAGGACTCCCTATGCTTGGCGCGCCCCCTAGGCCGGCCGCCTCCTCCCTCCCTTCTTTATATACCGGGGAGGGGAGCACTCCAAAGGCACTCAAGATTTGTCTTAGCCATGTGCGGTGCCCCCCTCCACAGTTACACACCTTGGTCATATCGTTGTAGTGCTTAGGCGAAGCCCTGCGCCGGTAACTTCATCATCACCGTTGCCACGCCGTCGTGCTGACGGAACTCTCCCTGGGCCTCAACTGGATCAAGAGTACGAGGGACGTCATCGAGCCGAACGTGTGTTGAACACGGAGGTGCCGTACGTTCGGTGCTAGGATCGGTCGGATTGTGAAGACGTACGACTACATCAACCGCGTTGATATAACGTTTCCGTTTTCAATCTACGAGGGTACGTGGACACACTCTCCCCGTTTGTTGCTATGCTTCTCCTAGATAGATCTTGCGTGATCGTAGGCAACTTTTTTGAAATACTACGTTGTCCAACAGAGACGTCGACGCGGTCGTCCCGGCGGTAGATGACCTTGCCCTGCTGCGGCAGCCATAACATGTCGGCGAACTCGTGGAGGCGGCCCCACGTGGCCACCTGGTCCGCGAAATCCGAGTCGTCCCGCTTCACCAATGTTACCTACCGCTTGAACAGCGGCTGCAAGGCCAGAGTTACCTGAGAGATGACGCCCAGGACGCCAATGGAGACCTTGGCGGCGTCCAGGTCCGGGTGATGGGCGCCAAGCTCCCTCACCATGGCGAACCCCTGGCTGGCCGGCGCCGGCGTCACGATCCTCAGCCCGACCACGTACTCGTGAACAACACCTCCCTTGCCCCACAACGAGCTCCCGTGCGCGCCCGTCGCGAGGAGCCCACCGATGGTCAGGCCGTACCAGTACGGTGAATGCGGCAGGGACAGGCCCGCGGCGGTGGCGGACTCGATGAGGTCCCGAAGTAGCATGCCGCTCTCCACCGTCATGAGCCGCTTCTCGGCGTCGACACGCACCGTCCGGTTGAGCCACGCGGTGCTTATGATCGTGCCGTCGCGGCCGCCGGGGCACGCGAGCTTGGGGACGCTGTGTGAGTGCTTGGTGGCCACTTTCACCTTCCGTTTCGCGGCCGCCACGGCCGCGACGAGCTCCTGCTCGGTCCGCGGGTAGGTGACGTTTGCTGCGGTGCAGAGGAAGAAGCGTACGTGTTGGTGATGGTGCAGTTGGACGTGCCGTGCGTGCACACCACCGGGTCCGGCGGAGGGCTGCAGCCAGCGAGCCCGAGGATCCCTAGCCCTAGGAGGGCAACCGGGAGCAAGCCTCCCATTCTTCTTGCTTGTCCTTGCGACATCGTTGGGCCAGGCACTGAATGAACACCTCGATGTACTTTTAGGTTTGCCTGGCGATCACGATCACGGAGGAGCTTGATGATATCCCACATTTCTTTTCATAGTTGCCTTTGTAGTGAAATGATGCATTTTTATTTTATCACCAGTTTACCACTGGGGTTGACGGTCTCCCAAATTTCGTGGCACTCGAAGGCTGTCTTCTTCTTCAACGCCCACATGTTTTAGTCCTCGCTCCAATATGGGGTATTACCACGTGGGCGGAGGGGGGATGCAAATTCGGTAGAAACGGTAGAGCTTCCATCATCCGTCGCTTTTGACATGATAATACCATTACTAAGACACTCAATCGGGTTTCAATACCAATTGATGGAACATATATCAATCTATTCGCCTTCACCACATAAGTAATGCACTTAACTCTGAACTTCACATAGTAGAATTCTTTTTGGTGCCGCAAGAATTGCAGCGTTTTCGAGGGTTTTCGTTGCTTTATATAGGTAGACACCAACACCCAACACGTCACATGACCAAACCCAACACGACACCACCCAGAGTACAACTCGATCGCTGGTTTAACTGACTTCTATCTCGTAACGACTCACATAACTCGAATGACTCGTCTTAAAGATCGACGATCCCCTTACAAACTCAAACACCACAACAAAATTCACGCACTTTTATAAGTAACCTAACTTACTCTCTTGGATTCTCTCCATCCCTAATAATCCTTGCCAAATGAGCAAACTCTAGCCTTCGCGTACACCTTCCCCGGTCGGCAGAAGTAGCCCAGCTCCGGCGCGCAGTGCGAGTCCTCGGAGCAGACGCAGAGTCCTTCGATGGCACAATGCTCCTTGATGATATTGAGACTCCCATTGATGCCGAGCACCTGGTCGCTCCACTCGCTGGAGAAGAGCCCGTCAGGGTCGCACCTATCCTTCACCATCAGGAACTCGTGGGCTTTTGGGTACTTGGAGATGGCACCGTCGAAAGCGATGTTGCGGTTCTTGCCCCAGTGCGGCAGGGCACCGTACTTGCGCAGCGCGATCTGCTCGATCTCGTCCACGACGTCGGCGTACACGCGTGGCATCCCGTCGGCGTGGCTACGGTAGTAGATGATGTCAACGGCGATCGAGTCCTCGGCCTTGCCGAGGTAGGCGGAGGATGCCTTGATGTAGCGGAAGGCCACGCCTATCCTAGGGTCGACGCCAGCACAAAACACGGCAGGGTTGAGATCCCGAAGGCGCTGCATGTCGATGATGAACGCCGACGCCTTGGACAGGGCGACGCTGAAGCCGGAGTTATCGTTGAAAGAACTCGGGATGCGCGGGTCCCAGCCGCAGGCGGAGCGGAGGCCGTCCTCTGGGCTGTTGACACATGTGCCGGACGCTTGGATGCGGTGCTGGTACCCCACCACCGGGTACCCCGTGAATGAGACGCCGTCGTTCGTGAAGCCGTAGGCTTGCTTCTCGAGCGTGTCCGCCTGCAGCTGTGCCGCCGCGCATCGGGCGGTGTCGGTGCCGTTCTCCTGCAGCAGCTCCTCGGCCGCTCTTGCGGCGATGGTCGCCCGGGTGGGGTTGGCGCGGAAAAGGAGCATGTCGTTGAGGCCGCCGCCCGGCGTGGAGACGTCGACGCGGTCGTCCTGGCGGTAGACGACCTTGCCATGCTGCGGCAGCCATAGCATGTCGGCGAACTCGTGCAGGCGGCCCCACGTGGCCACCCGGTCCGCGAAATCTGAGTCGTCCCGCTTCACGAACGTCACCGACCGCTTGAACAGCGGCTGCAAGGCCAGAGTTACCTGAGCGAGATGACGCCCAGGACGCCAATGGAGACCTTGGCGGCGTCCAGGTCCGGGTGATGGGCGCCAAGCTCCCTCACCACGGCGAACCCCTGGCTGGCCGGCGCCGGCGTCACGATCCTCAGCCCGACCACGTACTCGTGAACAGCGCCCCCCTTCCCCCACAACGAGCTCCCGTGCGCGCCCGTCGCCAGGAGCCCACCGATGGTCAGGCCGAACCAGTACGGCGAATGCGGCAGGGACAGGCCCTCGGCGGCGGCGGCCTCGATGAGGTCCCGGAGTAGCATGCCGCTCTCCACCGTCATGAGCCGCTTCTCGGCGTCGACGCGCACCGTCCGGTTCAGCCGCGCGGTGCTTATGATCGTGCCGTCGCGGCCGCCGGGGCACGCGAGCTTGGGGATGCTGTGTGAGTGCTTGGTGGCCACCTTCACCTTCCGTTTCGCCGACGCCACGGCCGCCACGGCCGCGATGAGCTCCTGCTCGGTCCGCGGGTAGGTGACGTTGGCCGCGGGGCAGAGGAAGAAGCCGTACGTGTTGGTGATGGTGCAGTTGGACGTACCGTGCATGCACACCACCGGGTCCGGTGGAGGGCTGCAGCCGGCGAGCTGGAGGAGGATCCCTAGCCCTAGGAGGGCAACCGGGAGCAAGCTTCCCATTCTTCTTGCTTGTCCTTGCGACATCGTTGGGCCGGGCGGGCACTGAATGAATTCCTCGATGTACTTGTTTGTAGCAACTGGATAAGCTACTCCTTAAACTAGACTAGCAAAAAGGTCCGTGCGTTGTAACGGAGAAAAAATACCACACACTCTTAATTTGCAAAAAATCGTCTATAACCTGAGAATTTGCATCTATGATCCAAACAAAGATTGTCTTAACCTATAAAAACGTGGTTTAAGATTCTACAGGTGTTCTATTTCGACACGTCTTACATGTAGATTTAATCCATACAAAGAAACGGGCAAGTGATAATGCATTTATTCCTGTCATTTATGCATGTCCTTATTTATTTCGTGTCTCTAGCAAATTTATCTTTCATTTCATGTCCGACCCTGATTTTGCTAAGGTGTTCATCCCCAATCTGAATCAATACCGGTATGAAAAAATGACGATAATGCATTGTTGATTAACATTGCAGCCTAGATGGTATTTTTTAATTGTTAACGGATAAAATATCATCATATTCAGATTCTACATATTTTTCTAATCAAATTCCATATAACACATGTTAAATTTGGAGTTACGGTTTAGAAGATATGAGTATTTAAAATATATATTTTATATGTACTGCGGGTTTAATATCAGAAATATTAGGGGGTTTTCTATAGAATAGCAAGACGGACTAAGAATACCTATTTCTTTTATTAGTAAAGGTATAGATAATACCCCGCGCGTTGCTGCGGGAATTGGTTACAATATATTTTGATGAGATTTGATTTTTGTATAACATGAATATTTTATTGGTAGAGAAGTAAAACTAAAAAATACATACAATTTATTTTACTATTTAATTGTTAAGATTACATGTGTACATGTTGAGAAAATATATTACTGGAATAATCTATTTGGTTATATAGAATATGATGGTGCACCACGCATTGATGTGGTATTCTTCTCTTGCATTAAGGGTCTTGTTTAAGAAAAAGGAATATAAGGCTAAATTGGCACTGACAATTCCAACAACAACAATGTGATATAGATAGAGTATATATCAACATTTCTTGCACAGGGGGCCTACCAGGCAACATCAATCATAATAAGGTGAAGTCAACACATCAATCATGTATGTTAACAAAATCGTGCAGTTTTCATTTATCCCTATAGTTCCCATGATTGCCAGAGATAATCGAAATTAAATAGTGATGTGACTGATTACAACTTTCCTGCTGCAAAAAACTCTATTATGTCATGGCTTCCTCTTGTGGCTCTACTGCAAATTCTTTCCTGCGGGCTAAAAAGATGAACTTGTATAAATGTAACTAAGGAGGGTGTTCTCATAATCTATACTTTAGCATAGAAAGACTCCACTGGAAAAGCAAGGAATTAGCGTAAGGCCCTTCATATATGCATCAAACTTAAAAATTAGGCTTGTTAGCTAACAAAATATGACAAAGGATACAATTCCACATAAAAATAGTTATCTCAGTACACGACAAATCTAACTGACAAAATGGATATTGCAGGCCAAGATGAGTGAGAGGACTGCGTCGGACATCGTTCGCCATGCGTCCAGTACTCGCAGCAAAATATTAATCGCTTCCTCCCATTAAATCCAAACTCTTTTATCCAGTACATGAACAAATTGAATGGGTACGAAGCAGGTGTCCATGGATTGGGAATTAATAAACACGACATTATTCCGAAGGAGTGAGAATCGTTGATTATTGAGGAGAGCTAGCCTACCCGTAGCCGACCTCTGATCTTTGGCAACCCCTTGGTAGGCAGCATGAAAATAGAACACATCAATACTATTCCTGAAAAAAGCATGAGAAAATTAGACATATACTATTAGCAATCAAACACACTAGATAGGAGGCGCGGCAAGCCGCGCATTGCCCGCCGAACGGCGGGTTAAGGGACAGGAAATTGAGATGTTAATGGAGATGACCTTAGCGTCTTGTAAACATACATCATAACGTTAATTGTTTAGAGCTAATAAAATTTTAATGTAAAATGCATGTAGTTACATATAGGAATTACTCTATCTGGTATACATAGAGAGATGATATGATCACAATACATCCATTGTGTGACAACAAGTCTGGTGGAGCTACAAAAGTGTGGGAACCTCAGTTCATGAAGGTTCGATGTAAAGTAGCATAGCAGAGGGGTTCCATGTAGACATACACAATAATTAATTTATTTCACGTTCATAGGTTCATAGGGAGTTGATATGATCACAATACATACACGGGGCAAGAACAGGTCATGTGGTGTTATAAAAGTGGCGGAGCTGATATGATTACAATACATACACCGGGCAAGAACAAGTTATGTGGCGGTACAAATGTGTCTGATCCCAAATCCATGAAAGTTCGAGGCAGTGCTTTCCTCCATTCCGTTGTAACGATGGTGGGAAGCTGGAAAAACAACCGACCGTGTGAACAGCGGTATGTAAAACTAAATAAGATGCTTGATCAAGCAAATCATGCCTACCTGCAAGGCCGTGTGTTTATTTTTTATTTGCCAGGGAATACCACTCTGTGTGGTTCTCTTCTTTCTATCTTTAGTAGGCACATGGTGGATACTGGCAATGTGTGATAGCATGGTTAGCACATATACATGGTAAAAGTGTTGTACGCAAGCATAATGCTAAAAATGAAAAGGAGAGCACAAGAGTTGGTGTGGTTCCTCCCTTGGTGTTATCCTGTGGGCGAGCAATCTATAAAAGAAATTAGAATCAATTGAAATGTGTGTTGATGAGATACACTATGTACATTTGCTATTAAATGGAAGTTTGGTTTTACCTCAGAGGACACTATCTGGTTCATTTGTGTGGTGTTCTGATGCTTAGGAGTGAATACAGCAACCCGTTCTTTAGCCTTAGATTGGGGACCCTGGTTGATTGCAGTCAGTGAAGAGGGCTGGTCACGCAGAGTCTCAGCTCGATCGTAGAGGGCCGAGGACCAGAACTTCTCGGCTTGAAGTATTCTTTTGCATGTTTTGAGCTCGGCAAAGTTTGCATCGCATGACTATACATGTGTTCTACAGGTATATGAGGGCCGCAACACACGTAGATTCAACGCATTGTCCGTGAAATTTCTTTTTTGTGGCTGATATGCTTTGGCTGTGCGGGGGCAGGTCAATGGAGACAGAGACGTCCAAGTCGTCGCTGCCTATGTTGGTGAAGGTGAACTGATGGATTGTGCCACCAGTTATTTCTATAGCTTGCTCATGTATGAACTGTTTGCTAATGGTGACACAGATGGGAGATAGCTCTGATTCAAGGAGAGGTAAAATATCCATATCGGTACGCTATGGGTCATGAAACTGAGTACCTAACAGAACCATGAAATGAGAAAGAGCTGGAAACTAACTGGAGGAAGGCCCTTCACCAGCAGGTCATCATGTGTTGGTACCTTGAGAAACGAGGCTGCCATTGCAGAGGATTTGTCATCCATGGTGGCGCCTGACCTAGGATGGTAGCTTCATGGAAGCAAGAGGGGAACCTATCTGGAAACACTGTATGCTAGGGGAGTGTCCTTTAGCCCATGCACTTCTTGTGACTTCCGGTCCGCTTCTGCATAGGCTGGGAATATCTTGTTTTGTACAATAAGTGGTCTGTAAAAGAACTGAATTGTTGTGGAGTCAGCTCATGAAAATAATAGCGTTGATAAGTTAAATGCGATGGGAAATGCAAGCGGTGAATTGCCAATGATGTTTCTGATTCAATACAAACAGTTCATGGTACTCAAGACAAGGGGTGTCATAGTTTAGTATCAATGCAACTATATACATAATTAACCGAGCTAGGAGTGACTTTCTATAAGACACAAGTATAAGGAAGAATTTCATATTATGGAAAACAAAATTTTAATTTATGACCAAACCATCCTAGATGCTAGATGAACCTGGAGCGTCGTATGACAGAAGATAGTGAAGCGTCAAACAAAGGCACGTAGAATGAACGAAAAGAAAACATGCTTATCATAATTTAAGGAATGATCAGGAAAAGGCCAATGAGCATAGGGCACATAAAGCGATGAGTACAAAGTACAAACTATAAAGCAACATTCAACTCCAAGAGAAAGACATCATCTCCAAGCAGGTAAGAATTCACTAAAGCATAAGAGAGGGTAGACATCTCATGTTCTCCACTATAGCAGAACAAGTGCTAAGCACTAACAAGCCAACAGGAGCAATTTATTTAGCGACAAAACATATATGTTCCTACACCATTAGCAAACATGAAAAAAGAACACAAATTCTGAGAGGGCAATACCCTGGAAGTGTAAACAATATTTTTTATGGAGCCCACTGCTAATCATACCAGGTGTTCAAAAAAGTGCACAAGGTCCAGGATTGTTAATGAATAATGCTCAAAGGGGCAAACTGCAATGTGAGAAAACCTTCAATGTCGTTCCGGTAAAGGAACTGCAAATGAAGCAAAATATCATATTTCCTTAAAAGTGCATAGGTCTCACAAAAGTTTTTCTTCAACACTACAAATAAGAACATTCGCTCAGAAGCAACACAATGGACAAGCAGACATAATATCCAGTCGATCTATCTAGCAATTTTATTATAAGAAAACTAAATTTTCTTCTCATGCCAAAGATTGAAGTGTGGGTCTTCTTCTGAAGGCTGACTGAACATTTATAATTTTTGCATATGGTTGACTTGGAAGCTTTATCAAGAAAGTACCCTGCTTGAAGTTAGATAGGATTTGAACTATAGCTATCCTTGATCTTTTGGCTAGTCCATCCAATAAGCATCTTGTAGTACATGTTAGCTGGAATGGTTAAACCTACAGAATATAATCTCAAATAAATCACACAGTTCAGAAAATCAAGTTAAAGTTTGACCCAAAAAAACACATACCAGCAGAGAAATAAATAGGAATCTTCAAGTTCATCCTTTCCCAAATTAGGGGGTGTTTGGTTCAGAAGTCCTAAGACTTTTTCTAGTCCCAGGGACTAATCAAAAAAGACTCTCTAGTAGAGTGTTTTTCTAGTCCCTGTAGAAAAAGTCCCTCCCGTTTGGTTCCTAGGGACTTTTTAGGGACTTTTTCTAGTCTCTGGGACTAAAAAGTCCCTGAACCAAACACCCCCTTAGAAGGATATTAGGCCTCTAGGGATCAACATCGCCTCCACCGCCTCATGCCAAATATTAATCCAATCTCTGAATAAAAGGAAAAAAACATAAGTTTTCAGTGGTTATGAACACCCTACAATTGCTGTATAATTTACATCATGTGTACTGCAGTAGAGGAAAAGAACATCCAAACTAAAGTGTCATACTATTTTATATGAGGGAAGGCTAATAATTCTCATTGTGTATTTTCCCTAAACTTCTTAACCGGATAATTTTTTTTAACTGGGCTCATATAGTGGATAAGTTCGAATTGGATCTTGGTACTACATCATACTGGCTGAAAATAGTGATTGTCATTTGTAGATTTGCTTTTTATTAATCTGGAATGACAGTTGTGCCTATAGCTGACTCAGATCTTAGTTGACTCTTTATTTTGTGGATACTAAATCCACTTTTCGAGCACATGGTACTGTATTACACAATGGATGAAGTTTTCTGCTTGCAGTACAACAGAAACAGAGTAAGGAAACGAAGCAAAAATATATACAAAAGGCAAATGAGTATGAAATTAATTTTGTAGTACTAATCATCATTGTCTATAAGGCGGTAAGGCGACCTAAGGCGAGCACCACCCGCTCTAGTGCCCAGGTGACGCCTAAGCGCCTAAGGCGGGCATGTTTGCAAGGCGCTGCCAGGGCGCCTTATCGTCTATAAGCGTCGAAGGCAGGACACCCAAAAAGATGCTAATCACTGTTTAAATATCTAAATTATGTCAAAATTGAAAATACCAACCGAGATCACCTCTAGCACAAGGAGCCCAACGCCAATCACTTTGATTGCGGTGTAAATGTACATTAGTACCATTTTCCTACCAACCTAATTTAGCTAGAAACTAAATCACTAGCTAGAAGCCAGGGTAAAAATTACTGAAGCAGCAAATATGAACCAAGCAATAAACAGATGACGAAACCGCTCCGCAAACGAAAGATGTTGCGAGACAAGGACAGATGCTCATAGTAGATATGCAGGAAGGCGAAACCGAAATAGGATCAACATGGCCCATGAGAGGGAAAAACAAAGTCATGACAAAATAGCTACACACCCGCAAAGAGTATGATAACCTTTCAAGGAGCACCAGTTTGTACAAATGCATAAAACAAAGGATGACAACGATTCACAAAGTGCAGAAAATGAAATGGAAAATATGCGAAAACTACAAAGGCAAAAGGAATCATGTCAAATTTATATTAACTATAAGATCTATGAATATTGAGTAGATGATGCCACCTCGGTAAAGGACATAGATCGGTCCTCATAGGATCTTGGGTGGAGGCATGGCGTGGAAGGCCGAACTCTAGTGAACCAACTCTAGGGCACCATGGGTTGCATCTGGAAGGGCTAGGGGCATGAAGCAGGAGCATGCCATTAAATCTGAGCATAAAAAGTCTAGATGTCAAAACATAACTTACTTTTCCAATTTGCTATACATTTGTAAACTCAAGTATGTTCCAAAAGAATTATGGTTCTAACACAAGAAAAGGAGTAGGCCTTATTGTGATTTCAGATAAATCAAAGCAATACATAATTTCTTAGATAATAAAGTGGAACTCCACCAAGACATGAAGCGGGCATAAATCAGAATTGCAGATGATAAAATACAGAATGTGCCTGTGTATTTCATTTATAGAGAAAACAATGCTAGGAAAGCAATTTGCTAATGCTAAAATAACATTGATAGCATAAGAAGCTACATATCAAAATAGCTGGACGAATTTTAGCCATGGCAGAGATGCAAAAATTAGTGAGCACTGGCAGCTAACTAGGCAATGGAAGGGAGAACCTTATATCACCTTGAGTAGGGCTACTTTCAAGAAGAATGTTGGTTATTCTGAACTAAGCAAGGTTAACCCTTACACGAATCAAGAACTGAGATGACCACAAGAAACCTGGCAGGCCTAAACCTCTCCTTCACAACAAAGCCATGCCAAAAGCACATCGATCTACCCGGTCAAGAGCACTAATTAAATGGTCCACACTAACTATCAAGAACACAAAAGCATGCAGCAGTGCGCCATATCATTTACTACTACAGAACAATATCAACATGAACTTGAAAAATCAAATCAACTATATCTATTTTGGCTTTCATCTCTCACCAGATCAATTTATTCATCTAAGAATACCAATCAAAAGGGGCACACTAAAATAGCAAAGCATCTCATGGGGTACTCTTAATTATCATATGACCTCAAGAAACCTGGCAGGACTAACCCCCTCCTCAACAACAAAGCCATACATTATAAAAAAACCTAGCTAGATCCAATGCTTCCCGGACAACAAGGTACCAACACAAGAAGACAACTCCAAAATTCCCCTTCCTTGGAACCTAGCTAGAGCACTAAACGAAGAAGAAACCACACCCCCTTTACATAGACCTAGCCATCCTACATGCATCTTTTAAGTAAAAGCCATCGAAGGGCCGTATGCATCGTTCTGATGCAGAGGCCGGGGAATCCCCCCTTTTCGAAAAAAGCCATCCTACATGCGAAAAGGAACAAAATCACCAACATTCAATCCACAGAGGAACATCAATTGCAGGACCTACCAAGATGCAGAAAAAGAACAAAAGGCATAGATCTACACTACAGACTACACACAAACAAGTAAAAAGTACTTTTGGCCTTTACCAGAAACAAGACAAACAACAAAAGGCCTCACTGGCCGGCCTACACATTGACACGCACAACACGATATGATACATGTAGTGCTAGAACAAAAGAGAAGTGAAAAGTGAAAAGGAGGAGGACAAGGGTTGACCCACAGATCCATGAACGGAGGCGCAGGGGGGTCACGTCGAAGGAGGCACCGGTGACAATGAACGGATCTGCAAGGAAAACAAGACACAAATCAGAGACGAGCAGTAGCCAGTGGCCAAGAACAGGGAAGAATAGGCACATACCTATAGATCGACGACCAGAGCAGCAGATCCGGCGGAGCGGCTGGATTTTGATGGGACCTGCAAGCAAATGAGGAAAGGCACATCAACAGGCGTCACGCCGCAGCGAGGCCATCACAACACCCAGCCCACGACTCCAGGCGCAGGCAGCCCCAATGCTCGCCCAGCAAGCACCACAGTAGCGAGATGAAGAACAAGGAGGAGCAGGAGCAGCAAAGAGCGAACGAAAGGAGAAGAACAAAAGGCAGGGGCTGATGCGAGGATAATGTTGGCGCAGCCGGAGGAAGAAGAAGACTCACACACGCACAAGGTAGAAGAACACACACAGGATCTTGGCACCGCACACAACTTGTGCCACTTTTCTGTATTTCTTCTCACACACAAATGAAGTGGATTACACAGTCTTAAGTAGCCGGACTAAACACAACACCACGCACCCACTATGCCACGCACACACGCACTCACTTTTGCATGCAACCCCACGGTCAAGCCACACATATCGGCTGAACCACGACTGGCTAGACTAGCTCCACTAGCCGGTAGAAACGGCAGCTGATAACCATCTCTCTGGCCACTCGGTTTCGGCCGATCTCCTCGCTGCTGGAGATAACAACGCTGCTGATTACCAGGTCCACAACTAAGCCGCTCTAACTACTCTTATCCATGCAATACGTGCATGCTAGTAACCTCACGGACGCCCACACATGCATCCATTTGTTCTAAGACTCACTCAACTAACAGACCACTATCTAGCTTGCATGTTTACACATACCTACATTTCTACGTGCACAAACTGCCGCAGCCAGAAGTCTTCAACTTAACTACATGCATGAACGAAACTAATGCGACGAAATAAACATGATGAATACCTAGACAACAAGGTAAACTCTATCAGATAAGGATCGAGCGAGAAGAGCAGCTCACCAGTGTACCCTTGCTTGGCAGCGATGTGGAAGGCGCCGAGGTCGAGTCAGGAGCGGAGCGTGGCGGCATCGACATCGTTGAGCGGGGAGGAGGCGCACGACCTCGAGCGCGTCAGCCTCCGCCGCTAGAGCTTGGACTCCCTCGTCTCCGTCTGCGCGGCCGCGAGTGCGGCGGTGGAGCCGGACTCCTCGGCGCGGGCTAGGAGGTCGCGGACGGCGTCGGCGTCCACGGATCGGACGGCCGCATAGAGCACTATTGCAGCTGCTTCGGCACGGCTCGAGCAGAAGGGAGGGTCGATGGTGATCTCGTGGGGAGGAGGGAGGCACATAGCAGCGGGAGTGGCTGGGGCCGGAGAGAGCGATGGCATAGGAGCGGGAGCGGCGGCGACGCGAGAAAGGTGCGAGGGAGAGAGAGAAGTGAGAGGAGACAAGCCCAAACCCTAGCGTCTCTTCCTATTGGGGACAGAGCAACGAATCGGGGCGATCCAAGTGGCGTCGGTCCATCCGAAATTCCATCAATGCCCCCGATGGGCGGCCAAAATTACAGGCGGTGGCATGCATTTTTTACCGCGTAAGAAGCCCACCGGGCACTCTTCTAACCATGGCCGCTGACGGGCATGGCCCACAGGTGACCAGACCCCACAAATCAGGGACATATGGCTAATATACCCACAAGTGATATTTTTTTTACCAAACCAAAAAAACGTCACGCGCGAACGGATGGCACAGATTAGGACACGTGAGCGTGGCTGATCGGATCGGACGGCCAGAATTCCAAATGCCCTGAGAAGCCTCATGTTCCGACACGAATCAAGAATTGAGATGTCCGAGACAACTGAAAGAAGATGAAAATAGCATTGTATAATATATGAAGAGCATGAGAACCTATACACATGTTGTTGGAGTTGTGTCGAATATAGTGTACAAGGTAGGTTACAGTTGGACTTGTAGTTGTATTGTGTTTACATAGGATGTGAAATCGTGTCCTAGTAGGACACTTGTATCCTAGGCCTCTCATATATAGCGAGGGTAGACACACGATGTAACCTATGCCAACATAATAGCACAGGCGCGCAAGGGGGAGCCGACGGCGTGTGCCGGCGCCCGGGTGGCCGGTGTGCGGTATTGTGACGGTGTCCTGCTCGTTTGATTGCTTGGTTCTCGGATGATCGACGGTGGCCTCGGATTTATTTTAATAAGTGGTATCATGAGCTAGGTTGTTCGGAGGTTGCGGATCGTTGATTTAGAGGAGAGCACGTGAAAGCTGTCAATGGGATCTGACAAGGTGCAACGTGTGTGGTTGGAGACATGGCAGCAAAGTTGTCGCGTCGGTGGATCAAGGTTGCTCGAGTTGAAGGTTCGGGAAGACGGCATCGTGTTTGGAAGAAGCGATCGGCAGGGAGCGAAATCGGATAGCAGGCGGCGGCGGACACTCGGAATCGCCCAATCTGGGGCACGTACGGGTGGCCAGGCGTGCATAAGGTGGCAGCCCACGGGCTGGCGTGTGCGTGTGCGTGCGCTGAAGGCCACGCGGTGGCAGACGTGTGCGCAGCACAGGCGGAGTCGCGTTGGAAGCCCCTGGTGCTGCACTGGATTGCCGTGTACCAATCGTGTGTACTGTTGGCGGCTGTTTGGAGCTGAGTCACGGAAAAGCACACGGAAGGATGGAAAGCAGACACGAGATTTGTTTGGACCAAAAAAAATCTGCATTATATATGGTATTGACGTGGCATGGACAACAACACAATAAAGAAAGAGTGCTTTGGAGATTATGGGAGGCAAAGGCTTTGGTGCACCCATGGAGACTATGGGGAAAGTAAAATTTTCTTTTGGAAGTGTTTCTAATTGCACATGAGGTTTTACCATGACAATGGCAGATTGGTGATGTGCTTATATGGCTTGTGGAGTCTCGAGCATATCGTGCAGTCGAACAAGTTCGACTGGGTCGGACTGACAGTCTGACGGGATCGACGCAAGATGTCGGTTGGTACAGAAGACGGTGGTGGGATCGGCGACGGCGACGTAGGAGCGTGATGCTGATGGTGACCGACTTCTGGGCGTGGAAACACGTGGTGCAGGCCCCGAGGGCTTGTGCGGCTTCGACAAGACTATGGCGCGGGATTGATTCAAGGTGGTGTATACACGGAGCTTGAAGTCGATGAGGCGCAGGGGTGGACTGATCATCTACCATGGAGTCATGTTGAAGGTGGAGCTGGATTGAGGGGCTACGGCGTAAGTCGACGGGGTCGAAGCCTATTCAGCAGGTGGGAAAAAAGCGAGCAACACGTAATTCAGACTGGAGCCCAGTGGTCTGATGGAAGCGTGAAACTCGTCAATGATCGGTGGTACTCTGCAGTGGGGGTTGAGTGGTGTGGGTTCGCGACCCTTGAGACTCGACCGGGACAGCGGAGGCTCGACGCGGTAATAGCGGCGAGGCGTGCGGTATGCACGGGACATGGAGACGGGCCAGGGCTATGGTGGTCATACATGTGGTGAGGCAACTGCGAATTTGACTCGGGATGACTACAAGCAGCGGTGAAATTCCTTCAAGTTTCAGACAAACAGTCAAGGAAGAGCGGTGATGTTGAGTTCAGGTAATTCTTATGTGTGACATCCAATATGTGAGTTGTTCACTTTCATGCAGGTCAGTGATCAGTGTGTGATGGTGTTGGACCGATGCTCTAGAAGTTGGGAGCGCAAAGTAGTGTAATGAGGAACTTAATTTTGCTCGAGCGTTGACTATGGTCAAGAAAAGAAGGGACTACAAGTTGCAGGTGGAGTTATATGGAGTCTTTGGAGTAGCAGCGGTGCTCATGGGATAAGCTCAAGTCCAATGTACATGGAAGTTTGACGCACGGATAAATCCAAGGTGGTGGAGTATATTCGCCAAGGTGGAGTTTGTTGGAGTTGTGTCGAATATAGTGTACAAGGTAGGTTACAGTTGGACTTGTAGTTGTATTGTGTTTACATAGGATGTGAAATCGTGTCCTAGTAGGACACTTGTATCCTAGGCCTCTCATATATAGCGAGGGTAGACACACGATGTAACTTATGCCAACATAATAGCACAGGCACGCAAGGGGGAGCCGGTGGCGTGTGCCGGCGCCCGGGTGGCCGGTGTGCGGTATTGTGACGGTGTCGCTCGTTTGATTGCTTGGTTCTCGGATGATCGACGGTGGATTTATTCTAACACATGTAAGCATTGAGATCCATATTTCCATGTATTTAAAACTGACAATCACATGCAAGCAACTAACCAATAATCATAGAAGGTATTACTTTGACAATACTTTCAGTTAAGCGGCCGATTTTATTTGAAGCAAGGGCAGATAGGAGAGCAGAATGGACTCTCTGCAGAATATTCATGAAAAGACCAGACTAATTCATGCAAACTGATAAAAGTATTTACATGTGGCAATGATTGTGACAATCAAGGGGGCAGTACTCAATGCCTTTACTGAACTTAATTAATCTTCTGCTTCATCTATACTTCCCTCTTTAATTAAGAAACTGTTGGGAGATCGAGAAATAATAGATACGAAGAGATCGACCAGTGGACTGCTCATAAAAGTATAGATCCAAACTTCTCTGAACAAAACCCAATGCACATGTATGTGTAAATGCAGCAGAGCAGATCATTCAATCATAATATGTGATGGTTAATTGGTTACTAATTCAAGATCAAGTGCAATATGTCAATAATAAAATTATTGTCCTTTAGATTCCAAAATGAAAAAAGAATTAGGGAAAGAGTCATGCATTACCCGTTTAGCTTGCACACGGGAACATTGACACCAACGATAGGAAGGAGTTCAGTTTGCACACTGCAATAAAATTCCACGTGCTTAAGGTGGCGCTAGCGGTATTGAGAAGACTGGAGAGACATGAGAGTAAGGAAAGTAGTTTGGTAGTACATGCGAACAGATCTCAACTGCAAATAGGGCTTCTTCTTCCTCTCTCACTGCAAACCATGCCGACCGGCTCGCCGTGCTCCAGGCCGGAGGAAAAGGAGGAGGCACTGAGGGCTGTACCATGGGCGGCGGCGGCAAGATTCTTCGTGACGCCACGACTGTGCGGGGTGGCAGGCGGGTGCAGCCGATGCGGACGGTCGATGGTGGTCATCCGAGCGAAGCCCATGTGGGAGCCAGCGTAGCACTATTGGCATGCGCCGGTTCCGTCCAGGCACGATGCGGCGGCGCTGCATCCAACCCAATCTTGGCATGGAGGTCGCTTGCGCCGGAGCTCGGTTTCGACAGCCGCAACTCTATAAGAAATACGTACGTGGGAAGATGAGATGCGTGAGGAAGTGAGAGATGATGCATCTGGGATCTTCTTCCAGTTATAAAAGGGATGCATCTTACGTTATGAATAGGAAAGGGTGGATAGCTTCGTGGACAGGACTCCAAACGCATCAATTAAAAACTGAATCCTAAGTAAATGACGGATCGTTTCAATGACCAGAGTTGGGTGCGTACTAAAAAAATCTTGTGGAAACAATGTGTCCCTTCGGTGACCTGGATCTTTACGTACAAATGAAAAACCGAGTCCCATGATTTGTTGATGGAATTGTGTGGGCGCCAGCTGTTGGGTTAGTGATGACGTGGTTGCATATAAAGTCAGTTTTTGCTTAGATGGCATGGTTGCTGATGTGGACAGCTTGTATGTTGAGATAAATAAGATAGTGAGGGTCAACTTCTTAGGTATATAGGATAGGTCTAAGGTTAAGGTCACATCATGATGCATTCCTCATACTATTTGTTTAGGAGCGCTTGGGTATGTAGTTGTTTAACTGAGTCTCGCGTTTCACCAAGGACTGTTCTGAAACGAACACATCCAATACCGGGTGAGCGAAGAAGTTTTTCTACCGGTGGCGGGAGGTACCGGTGGAGAATCTATCACAAACATTGCTTTGAGATTGGTGTGGCTAGTAGACCCCACTATGCTTTTGTTTCTCCTTTTTAGCAATACGAATCTTATACAAACACATATACAAGGTTGGGCAGGGCCCACAGCAGTACCTTTTGTCAGGTGGCAGCGTGAGAGAGAGAGCAGATGAACAAGCTGCATGCACGTACTAAATACCTGCACTTTATTTTTCATGCCACATTTTAAAAGGTTGATAACTTTTGAACTAAATATCCAGTTTTAAAATATTTTATATTTTTGAATTCAACGCGACGAGACCTTTAAAACAAGATCAATCTTAGATGCACTTTGGCTAGTTTGAATTTTACCGTTTCACTCATTTTAGAGAAATCATTTCAGTCAGTTTCACATTTCACTAGTTTCGGAAAACCTTCCAGTCAGTTTCACATTTCACTAGATTCAAAAAACACATTACAATCATTTACGAAACATAGATTTCACTCATTTAAGAAAACACATTACACTCATTTACGAAAGATAGATTTCATTCATTCAGAAAACACATTACACTCACTAAATTAAAACAAAACTATGTTTCACTTGTTTAAAAAAACCTTGTCCACCCATTACAAAAGATATATTTCAAAACTAATTTCACTGCGCGCTTGCGAAACTGATATTTCATTCATATAAAAATTGATTTCAATCATTTCACTAAATATATTTCACCACATTTCTTATAAAATAGGTTTATTTCACATAGTTCTTACGAAATAGGTTTGTTCTTGCTATTTCTTTTGAAATAGGTTTCTTTTGAATATTTGTTTACTCATCCTCACAAATTTAATTTTTCAGTTTGAGTAAAATTATTTCACTAAAAAACATATTAATTTCACTCATTTCAGGAAACACATTACACTCGTTCAATTGAAATACTATATTTCATTCGTTTCAAAATACCTTTTTCACTCATTACAAAGGATATATTTCAAAACTAATTTCACCGTGCGCTTGAGAAACTGATATTTCACTCATATAAAAATTGATTTCAATCATTTCAATAAACATATTTCACACGTTTAAAAATATTTCACTCAAAAATTCTATTGAAATACTATATTTCATCCATTACAAAACTAATTTCAAAATTATTTTAGCTCATTTGTAATTTCATTCAATACAAGTTTAGCTCACTTCAAAATAAATTCACTAAAATGAAAAACAAATTTCCCTCACGGAATTAATAGATTGAACGAAATAAGTGAATTGAAACGTTGAAATTTAAACATGTTTCAAATATATCCAATAATGATCTTGTTATAAAGGACTTGACCCTGGGAGTTCAAATATAAAAAAAAAGTTTTAAAAATAAAACTATAGATTAAAAGATATGCGTGATTGAAATTGTCAAAGCGAAAACAAAATGCATGCGTGCTTCGTAAGTACTTGTGTGGCAGCAATAGATGGTCATGCATGCATGTGTCCTTCATCTGACATTTGGTGGGTCCTAGTGCAGAAAATATACTGCATGCAAATCTAGAGAAATGTGTGAAATACATCTCCCGTATATGAGTGCTTGATGTGGTGTCATGTGCTGATTGGCTAGCTGGTTGCCGGTACATCCCGGTCACTAGAGAGGCTAGTACTCCTTAAATAGGTCTAAGGTTAAGGTCACATCATGATGCATTCCTCATACTATTTGTTTAGGAGCGCTTGGGTATGTAGTTGTTTAACCGAGTCTCGCGTTCCACCCAGGACTGTTCTGAAACGAACACATCCAACACCGGGTGAGTGCGTTCAACAAGTTACCGGCAAGAGCTTGCATTTTTCTTTTTCACATTTTCGCGCTAGTGGTCAAGCAACTGCAATTTAATTTCGATTTGGTTGATTCCATGGCAGCAGCTAGCGACCAGTCAAGCCGGAGACGGGACGGCATGTTATATTTAATCTTGATATTTTGTATTTGCACTTTCGTTTTTTAGTTCTGCATGAAGTGGGTATAGTGTGTGCAGAAGTACGTGCGTACGAGCTGGTGGTTTCAGCCAAGGAAAATCGAGAAATAAGATTGACAGGGATCCTCCCGGCTCCTCAGCCGTTTGGATTCCTGGCCGTCGGATCTGGTTGCTTGATCGGATCTAGGCCGTCGGATCGAGTCCTTGGAAGACCTCGCCCGTCGGATCAAGGATGGGCTACTGTAGCAATGAACAGTTCAACCCGCTGTAAAGATCTCGTACCACCGCCGTTATTCCCGTGCCCCGCCGAGGGCATTTTCGTCTTTTCACGTGTGTGGTCGTGCGTGGCGCGGTGTGGATGGCTGGGTTTCACGTATGGGCGAGGAGAGTGCCCGATTGGTTCAGAACCGTAGCCCCCACCCCCACTTGTGCCCCTCTCCTTCGCTCCTGTCCTTCCCCGCCGCTTCTGTCCTCGCCCGCGCGCCGCCGCCGCGCTCCCCCGTCCCCGACCTCGCGCTTCCCGGCGCCTCCTCCCCACACCGAGGTTGCTCCGCCTCTTCTTCCTATCCGGCTTGAACCGCGGTGCACGGCCTCTCACGCTCGCTCGCGGCCCTCAGCCTGGCTAGGGTTTCGGGCTGGGCAGCGCCTTCGCCGCCGGCGCGGCTCCGGTGGACTCCGTCAGGTATGCTTCGTCCCGCTCTCGTTCGGCCTCTGCCTGGTCTGTATGGGATTTCTTGATCTGTTTGTCGTATGGCAGTTGGATCAGGTGAGTGGATTGGGAGAGGAAAGCGACCTGGCCGCTGATTCCTGTCGCCTTGGTCGCCGGGAGGAGGCCTCATCGAGCTCGTTGCATTGCCATGCCTGGCGGAGTGGAGACTGTCACTTGCGTAGCTGCTTCATCCTTTTCGCATCCTTCCATGGGGCTCTCTGTCTCACATGTCTCGCTGTACTCTTGGGAGTTGGACTGGCTATGAGGATCTGTTAACTGAACAGAGGCTAGAACTGCAGATTCATCAGAAGGAAAAATGGGAAGTGGTGGACCTCGGTAGATGATTGTGAGGAAACTTGCTGGTGCTCGAGGTTGTCTCATTGCTTTCCTTGCAGGTGATTCTTTCCTCTTGCCTGGCCTTCTTGCCGCGGTTTGGAAGCAGCGTCGCCAGGGTCCGCCTCGGCCATGGCGAGGCAACTACGATCCACGGGTCATCAGCACGGTGTGTCGAGGTACTCCCTCGCGACGCAGCACACGTTGGGTCGCACCAAGCTCAGGCCACCCGTAGGCCAAGCTCCTTCGACACAGGTCTATCTTTCTCTTTCCTTAATATTCATCTTCTAGACAAATTTTATCCTTTGAATTACTGCAATACATTAAGTTGGCACGAACAATTATATTTAAAGATATACTATCCGAGGCGTGAAAAAGAAGATGGTGTAGGTTGATGGTCTAGCTGTTTTATAATCCCTTTTATTGAGATCAGATGAAGTTTAGTCTGGTCTTGCTCTGAATTTCTCTGCATTGTTTGGTATCCAATTTAGAGTTAGGTTTCAGATAGCAGAGTAATTGATGAGCGGCATACATGAGCACATACGGTTCTTTGAGCGCACACACACACACACACACACACACACACACACATACACAGACATGGACATACACATATTTTTTAGGTACTCACAAACATGAAGCACGTACTTTGTTGTTCAGTAAAATATGCGTTAGAATTTTTCTTACCAGATAATTTAGCAGGCATACATGAACAAATGAGAAAGGAGTGATTCTAGCATGAGAAGATGAGGGATGACAAATGCCTGCTCGTCGTGAAGCATATCAGCATGTGGATTAATAATAGAAGGGGAAGGAAACTTGCTTCTCTGAGTTTTTATTATAGTTTAAAAGGGCAAATTGTCGACATTCTAAATGTTAGGAAAGGAACCTACAGAGTCCTTGTGTAAGTATGTGATTCAGATTAATGCGCTGAAAGTATTTAACTTGCTTACTAATAATCCACACTCGAATGTATTAATACTCACATAGAAGTAGACATGCCATGGTTAGCAGCAAATGTATATGTCAATTTATGATCTTTTTCACATGATAATAACACTATCAGCATGCTAATTATATGTTGTGGAATTTAGAGTTATCACCATGTGACTGCGTGACTATTGTCACTTTTTCCCGGTAGGCCATGGTTAAAAGGCAATACAAAATATTCGCTACTTTTACTGATATTTTGGGACCACATCTAAAAGTATCCCTAAACATTATGTTGTTTTACAGTAATGAAAATAACTTCTTAAGGCACTCAGTCACAAGTTATGATTATACCAACCTATAATTTTTACTCATTCTGTAATATGACCATGTGAACACCCACTTTATATGAAGCCACAAAGACTATGAAGTTGTGTTCCATTACAGATCTATGTGATTAGTTTTAGATAGTTGTATTAATGAACATGGTCGTATTTTTCAATTAGCCCTCCTAGCTAAAACCACCAACAATTAAATCAATGTGATGCTTCTACTGTTTTTTCAGGACTCGCAGTTAAACTAGAGGAATTAGATGCTGGTATTGATGTATTACTTGGTGCACGTGCATCACTTCTTTTACCTCAGTAGTAGAAAAACAGAGGCAAACACAAGCTCTTACTTATTTTGTACACTTTTCCTATTTTTAGTACAGTTTTTCCAAGAAGGAAGTAATTTTTCCTCACACGGGCACATGAATTTCCACAATCATGTAATCCAGACTTGCTAATGGTTTGTATTTTTCCATTTTGTGGCAGATGACTGTATAATTTTACCATGTAATTTCTTCTTCTCTTTTATCAATGGAGGAGGTAGTGAGAAGATCCAATTATTCTGGAACTCCTCCACTTCTGCAAAAGTTTGGTGATGTTTCCAAGGGGGCCGATCAATGGATCTACTCACCTGAGGTATATCTCACAATCTTAATGTGAAGTTTAATGTGTTTTATAGCTATCCAAAATATGTCGATGAACTGGTTCTTATTATGTTACCCAAATAGCTTGAGCTCGAGCTAAGACGTATTTGTTCTTGCTTACTTTTTCTATTGTTGATATTCAGGCCTAACCTCACCAAACTTTGCTACATCTTACATTGCGAGAAATAGCAAAATAAGTATTGTATTAAACATTGGTAAGTCAGTCTACAGTTGTGTAACATCCCATCATTCAGTTTGTCAGATACTAAATTTATGTTACCCAAAAGTATTTTTCTGATTCCCCATAAGCCTCAACTCATCACGGAAGCATGTTCAGAGTTCATTTGCGATTCACTTCACCACTTCCTTTTGCAACTCTATCCAGCGGTGGCGTGTTGGTGGTTGGCCCCTTTCTTTTCTCTCCTTCTTTCACCGCTGTACCCATCTTGCCGATCTGATGTGTACATATCAATTTGATGCATCATTGTCGTCCTCTTTGCATGGCGGTGTGGTGTCTCTCAACACGTGATGGATTCACTCACACGGAGGAAGCTTTTCTTCGCTACTTCGGCGACAAATACACAAGCTTTTGGGTCCATGGTGCCACCAGTAAACTAGGTTGTCCCGTTCTATTGATTGATCAGTTCATCATGCTTTTAAAATTCTTGCACTATGATTTGCTGATTGATCGTATCACTATATACACATTTGGAGGATCTGCTACTGCTAGATCTCTCTCTTATATATTTCACTACTTCCACTTGCCATTGTTATATAGTTTATACTGCTTTTTTGACTTGCTAAGGCTGATACATGTTCACCCGGTATAATATATGTATTAAGATGTTGACCAAAGAAAATTTACACCTCTTCTGATTTATTATATATATGGCTTACTGATGCTCTTATGGTACTGAACAACACATTCTCATTTAGAGCACTGTTGAAATCTTAGGTGCTAGCAATCTAATCGTAGGTTAACATTTTAGACGATGTGCTGTCGGGTCCAAAAACAAGAAGAGTAGTCCTCTACCAAGGTTAAATCATCTTCCAAATTTTCTTTGGAAAGGATCAATCCTTTAGTTTTCTGAATTTGATGGTGTGTTTTTTTCTTTGGCAGACAGAGCAGGCAGGAGGAGAAAGTAGAGAGGGAGATGGGGAAGGGAGAGGAGATCTCGGCCTGCACGTTGTGTCTCCCACAAGCCACTGCAAAGGGAGAATCGTATACCCAACATCCTTTTCAAAGTCTATAGCTACTGCCTCCCCAAGCAATGCCAACCTGCGGCAACAAGGTGAGTTACCCTGTTTAGGTGACACATATTTCATTCTACTATGTCCCTCTCCTTAATCTTCCCATTGTGAATAGGTCAGATGATAAAAATAGCTGATTCGATAATAGAAATAGCTGATTTGATGGTCTCTTGAAAGAAAGATTTCCTAATCCAGTCCTGAGATGAAGTAAATAGTGGGTTTCTGGGACAAAGCAAAGAGTATCATAAATGGAAAAGGTTAAAAATTATGTCTAATGATCACACTATTCTATTACTCCCTCCATTCCACAATGTAGTTGTTGGAAATATGCCCTAGAGGCAATAATAAATGGTTATTATTATATTTCTTTGTTCATGGTAATTGTCTATTATTCATGCTATAATTGTATTGTCCGGAAATCGTAATACATGTGTGAATACATAGACCACAACCTGTCCCTAGTAAGCCTCTAGTTGACTAGCTCGTTGATCAACAGATAGTCATGGTTTCCTGACTATGGACATTGGATGTCATTGATAACGGGATCACATCATTAGGAGAATGATGTGATGGACAAGACCCAACTTAAGCATAGCATAAAAGATCGTGTAGTTTCGTTTGCTAGAGCTTTTCCAATGTCAAGTATCTTTTCCTTAGACCATGAGATCGTGCAACTCCCGGATACCGTAGGAGTGCTTTGGGTGTGCCAAACGTCACAACGTAACTGGGTGACTATAAAGGTGCATTACGGGTATCTCCGAAAGTGTCTGTTGGGTTGGCACGGATCGAGACTGGGATTTGTCACTCCGTGTGACGGAGAGGTATCTCTGGGCCCACTCGGTAATGCATCATCATAATGAGCTCAATGTGACTAAGGCGTTAGTCACGGGATCATGCATTGCGGTACGAGTAAAGAGACTTGCCGGTAACGAGATTGAACAAGGTATTGGGATACCGACGATCGAATCTCGGGCAAGTAACATACCGATTGACAAAGGGAATTGCATACGGATTGATTGAATCCTCGACACCGTGGTTCATCCGATGAGATCATCGTGGAGCATGTGGGAGCCAACATGGGTATCCAGATCCCGCTGTTGGTTATTGACCGGAGAGGCGTCTCGGTCATGTCTGCATGTCTCCCGAACCCGTAGGGTCTACACACTTAAGGTCCGGTGACGCTAGGGTTGTAGAGATATATGTATGCGGAAACCCGAAAGTTGTTCGGAGTCCCGGATGAGATCCCGGACGTCACGAGAGGTTCCGGAATGGTCCGGAGGTAAAGATTTATATATGGGAAGTCTTATTTTGGTCGCCGGAAAAGTTTCGCGCTTTATCGGTATTGTACCGGGAGTGCCGAAAGGGGTCCGGGGGTCCACCAGCCCCGGGGGGCCACATGGGCTGTAAGGGGTGCGCCTTGGCCTATATGGGCCAAGGGCACCAGCCCCAAGAGGCCCATGCGCAAGAGATAAGAAAAAAGGGAGAGTCCTAAAGGGGGAAGGCACCTCCGAGGTGCCTTGGGGGGGAAGGACTCCCCCCTGGCCGCACCCTTCCTTGGAGGAAGGGGCAAGGCTGCGCCCCCCCTCTCCCTTGGCCCTATATATAGTGGGGGGAAGGGAGGGCAGCAAGATCTAAGCCTTGGGCGCCTCCCTCCTCCCCTGCAACACCTCTCTCTCTCTCTCGCAGAAGCTCGGCGAAGCCCTGCCGGAGACCCGCTACATCCACCATCACGCCGTCGTGCTGCTGGATCTCCATCAACCTCTCCTTCCCCCTTGCTGGATCAAGAAGGAGGAGACGTCGCTGCACCGTACGTGTGTTGAACGCGGAGGTGCCGTCCGTTCGGCACTCGGTCATCGGTGATTTGGATCACGGCGAGTACGACTCCGTCATCCACGTTCATTGGAACGCTTCCGCTCGCGATCTACAAGGGTATGTAGATGCACTCCTTTCCCTTCGTTGCTAGTAGACTCCATAGATGCATCTTGGTGAGCGTAGGAAAATTTTAAATTATGCTACGATTCCCAACAGTGGCATCATGAGCCAGGTCTATGCGTAGTTACTATGCACGAGTAGAACACAAAGCAGTTGTGGGCGTTGAGTTTGCCAATTCTTCTTGCCGCTACTAGTCTTTTCTTGTTTCGGCGGCATTGTAGGATGAAGCGGCCCGGACCGACCTTACACGTACTCTTACGTGAGACAGGTTCCACCGACTGACATGCACTAGATGCATAAGGTGGCTAGCGGGTGTCTGTCTCTCCTACTTTAGTCGGAACGGATTCGATGAAAAGGGTCCTTATGAAGGGTAAATAGAAATTGGCAAATCACGTTGTGGTCATACGTAGGTAAGAAACGTTCTTGCTAGAAACCTACAAACCACGTAAAAACTTGCAACAACAATTAGAGGACGTCTAACTTGTTTTTGCAGCAAGTGCTATGTGATGTGATATGGCCAGAAGATGTGATGAATGATATATGTGATGTATGAGATTGATCATATTCTTGTAATAGGAATCACGACTTGCATGTCGATGAGAATGACAACCGGCAGGAGCCATAGGAGTTGTCTTTATTATTTTGTATGACCTGCGTGTCATTGAATAACGCCATGTAAATTACTTTACTTTGTTGCTAAACGAGTTAGCCATAGAAGTAGAAGTAATCGTTGGCGTGACGACTTCATGAAGACACAATGATGGAGATCATGATGATGGAGATCATGGTGTCATGCCGGTGACAAAGATGATCATGGTGCCCCGAAGATGGAGATCAAAGGAGCATGATGATATTGGCCATATCATGTCACTATTTGATTGCATGTGATGTTTATCATGTTTTTGCATCTTATTTGCTTAGAACGACGGTAGCAAGTAGGATGATCCCTTATAATAATTTCAAGAAAGTGTTCACCCTAACTGTGCACCGTTGCGAAGGTTCGTCGTTTCGAAGCACCACGTGATGATCGGGTGTGATAGATTCTTACGTTCGAATACAACGGGTGTTGACGAGCCTAGCATGTACAGACATGGCCTCGGAACACACGCAATACACTTAGGTTGACTTGACGAGCCTAGCATGTACAGACATGGCCTCGGAACACGGAGGACCGAAAGGTCGAGCATGAGTCGTATAGAAGATACGATCAACATGGAGATGTTCACCGATCTTGACTAGTCCGTCTCACGTGATGATCGGACACGGCCTAGTTGAACTCGGATCATGTTTCACTTAGATGACTAGAGGGATGTCTATCTGAGTGGGAGTTCATAATCAGATGAACTTCATTATCATGAACATAGTCAAATAGGTATTTGCAAATTATGTCATAGCTTGCGCTTTAGTTCTACTGGTTAAGATATGTTCCTAGAGAAAATTTAGTTGAAAGTTGGTAGTAGCAATTATGCGGACTGGGTCCGTAAACTGAGGATTGTCCTCATTGCTGCACAGAAGGCTTATGTCCTTAATGCACCGCTCGGTGTGCTGAACCTCAGCGTCGTCTGTAGATGTTACGAAACATCTGACATACACGTTTTGATGACTACGTGATAGTTCAGTGCGGTTTAGAATTGTGGCACCAAAGACGTTCTTGAAACGTCGCAGAACATGTGAGATGTTCCGAAGACTGAAATTGGGATTTCAGACTAGTGCCCACGTCAAGAGGTATGAGACCTCTGACAAGTTTCTTAAGCCTGCAAACTAAGGGAGAAAAGCTCAATCGTTGAGCATGTGCTCAGATTGTCTGAGTGCCACAATCGCTTGAATCGAGTGGGAGTTAATCTCCCAGATGAGATAGTGATAGTTCCCCATAGTCATTGCCACCAAGCTAGTAGAGCTTCGTGATGAACTATAACATATCAAGGATAGTTATGATGATCCTTGAGCTATTCGCGATGTTTGACACCGCGAGAGTAGAAATCAAGAAGGAGCATCAATTGTTGATGGTTAGTAAAACCACTAGTTTAAGAAGGGCAAGGGCAAAAGGGATACTTCATGAAACAGCAAGTCGTTTGCTGCTCTAGTGTAGAATCCCAAGGTTGAACCCAAACCCGAGACTAAGTGCTTCTATGAGAGGAACGGTCACTGAAGCAGTAATACCCTAGATACTTGGTAGATGAGAAGGCAGGCAAGGTCGACAGAAGTATATTGGATATACGTTATATGAATGTGTACTTTACTAGTACTCCTAGCAGCACCAGGGTATTAGATACTGGTTCGGTTGCTAAGTGTTAGTAACTCGAAATAAAAGCTGCGGAATAAATGGAGACTAGCTAAAGGTGAGATGACGATATGTGTTGGAAGTGTTTCCAAGGTTGATGTGATCAAGCATCGCATGCTCCCTCTACCATCGAGATTTGGTGTTTGCGTTGAACATGATTGGATTATGTTTACCGCAAAACGGTTATTCATTTAAGGAGAATAATGGTTACTCTGTTTATTTGAATAATACCTTCAATGGTCTTGCACCTAAAATGAATCTCGATCGTAGTGATACACATGTTCATGCCAAAAAGATATAAGATAGTAATGATAGTACCACATACTTGTGGCACTGCCACTTGAGTCATATTGGTATAGAACGCATGAAGAAGCTCCATGTAGATGGATCTTTGGACTCACTCGTTTTTGAAAAGATTGAGACATGCGGACCATGTCTATTGGTATATATGCATGAAGAAACTCCATGCAGATGGATCGTTTGGACTCACTTGATTTTGAATCACTTGAGACATGCAAATCATACCACATGGGCAAGATGACTGAAAGGCCTCGTTTTCAGTAAGATGGAACAAGAGAGCAACTTATTGGAAGTAATACATTTTGATGTATGCAGTCCAATGAGTGCTGAGGCATGCAGTGGACATCGTTATGTTCTTACTTCACAGATGATTTGAGTAGATGCTGAGTGTATTTACTTGATGAAACACTAGTCTGAATTATTGAAAGGTTCAAGTAATTTCAGAGTGAAGTTGAAGATCGTCGTGACAAGAGGATAAAATGTCTGTGATATGATCATAGAGATGAGTATCTGAGATACGAGTTTGGCACACAATTGAGACATTGTGGAAAGTGTTTCACAATTAATACCGCCTGGAACACCATAGTGTGATGGTGTGTCCGAACATCATAACTGCACCCTATTGGATATGGTGCATACCATGATGTTTCTTATCAAATTACCACTATCATTTATGGGTTAGGCATTAGAGACAACCGCATTCACTTTAAAAGGGGCACCACGCAATTCCGTTGAGACGACACCGTTTATAGAAACCTAAGTTGTCGTTTCTTAAAAGTTTGGGGCTGCGATGCTTATGTGAAAAAGTTTCAGGCTGATAAGCTCGAACCCAAAGCGGATAAATGCATCTTCATAGAATACCCAAAAACAGTTGGGTATACCTCCTATTTCAGATCTGGAAGCAAAAGTAATTGCTTCTAGAAACGAGTCCTTTCTCGAGGAAAAGTTTCTCTCGAAAGAATTGAGTGGGAGGATGGTGGAGACTTGATAAGGTTATTGAACCGTCGCTTCAACTAGTGTGTAGCAGGGCACAGGAAGTTGTTCCTGTGGCACCTACACCAATTGAAGTGGAAGCTTATGATAGTGATCATGAAACTTCGGATCAAGTCACTACCAAACCTCGTAGGACGACGAGGATGCGCACTACTTCAGAGTAATGCGTGATCCTGTCTTGGAAGTCATGTTGCTAGACAACAATGAACCTACGAGCTATGGAGAAGCGATGGTGGGCCCATATTCCGACGAATGGCTCGAGGCCATGAAATCCGAGATAGAATCCATGTATCAGAACAAAGCATGGACTTTGGTGAACTTGCCCGATGATCGGCAAGCCATTGAGATAAATGGATCTTTAAGAAGAAGACGGACATGGACGGTAATGTTACCGTCTATGAAGCTCGACTTGTGGCAAAGAGTATTTTCACAAGTTCAAGGAGTTGACTACGATGAGTTTTTCTCATCCGTAGCGATGCTTAGGTCCGTCGGAATCATGTTAGCATTAGCTGCATTTATGAAATCTGGCAGATGGATGTCAAAACAAGTTTCCTTACCAGTTTTCGTAAGGAAAGGTTGTATGTGATACAATCAGAAAGGTTTTGTCGATCCTAAGGATGCTAAAAGGTATGCTAGCTCCAGCGATCCTTCCATGGATTAGAGCAAGCATCTCGGAGTCAGAATATACGCTTTGATGGGGTGATCAAAGTTTTTGGGTTTATACAAAGTTTGTTAGAAACTTGTATTTACAATAAAGTGAGTGGGAGCGCTACAACATTTCTGATAAGTATATGTGAATGACATATTGTTGATCCGAAATGATGTAAAATTTCTGGAAAGCATAAAGGGTTGTTTGAAAGGAGTTTTTCAAAGGAAGACCTGGATAAAGCTACTTACATATTGGGCATCAAGATCCATAGAGATAGATCAAGACGCCTGATGATACTTTCAAAAGACAGCACACCTTGACATGATTTTGAAAGAGTTCAAAATAGATCAGCAAAGAAGGAGTTCTTGGCTGTGTTACAAGGTGTGAGTATTGAGTGAGACTCAAGACCTGACCACAGCAGAAGATAGAGAAAGGACGAAGGTCGTCCCCTATGCTTTAGACATAGGCTCTATAGTATGCTATGCTGTGTACCGCACATGTAGTGTGCCTTGCCATGAGTTGGTCAAGAGGGTACAATGGTGATCCGGGAAAGGATCTCATGACAGCGGTCGAACTTATCCTTAGCACCTAGTGGATTAAGGAATTTTCTCGATTATGGAGGTGGAAAGGAGTTCGTCGTAAAGGGTTACGTCGATGCGAACTTTGACACTAATCCGGATGACTCTGAGTAGTAAACCGGATTCGTATAGTAGAGCAATTATTTGAAATGGCTCCAAATAGCGCGTGGTAGCATCCACAAGATGACATAGATATTCGTAAAGCACACGGTTCTGAAAGGTTCAGACCCGTTGACTAATAACCTCTCTCACAAGCATAACATGACCAAACCAGAACACATTGAGTGATAATCACATAGTGATGTGAACTAGATTGTTGACTCTAGTAAACTCTTTAGATGTTGGTCACATGGTGATGTGACCAGTGAGTGTTAATCACATGGTGATGTGAACTAGATTATTGACTCTAGTGCAAGTGGGAGACTGTTGGAAATATGCCCTAGAGGCAATAATAAATGGTTATTATTATATTTCTTTGTTCATGGTAATTGTCTATTATTCATGCTATAATTGTATTGTCCGGAAATCGTAATACATGTGTGAATACATAGACCACAACCTGTCCCTAGTAAGCCTCTAGTTGACTAGCTCGTTGATCAACAGATAGTCATGGTTTCCTGACTATGGACATTGGATGTCATTGATAACGGGATCACATCATTAGGAGAATGATGTGATGGACAAGACCCAACTTAAGCATAGCATAAAAGATCGTGTAGTTTCGTTTGCTAGAGCTTTTCCAATGTCAAGTATCTTTTCCTTAGACCATGAGATCGTGCAACTCCCAGATACCGTAGGAGTGCTTTGGGTGTGCCAAACGTCACAACGTAACTGGGTGACTATAAAGGTGCATTACGGGTATCTCCGAAAGTGTCTGTTGGGTTGGCACGGATCGAGACTGGGATTTGTCACTCCGTGTAAATGGAGAGGTATCTCTGGGCCCACTCGGTAATGCATCATCATAATGAGCTCAATGTGACTAAGGCGTTAGTCGGGATCATGCATTGCGGTACGAGTAAAGAGACTTGCCGGTAACGAGATTGAACAAGGTATTGGGATACCGACGATCGAATCTCGGGCAAGTAACATACCGTTTGACAAAGGGAATTGCATACGGATTGATTGAATCCTCGACACCGTGGTTCATCCGATGATATCATCGTGGAACATGTGGGAGCCAACATGGGTATCCAGATCCCGCTGTTGGTTATTGACCGGAGAGGCGTCTCGGTCATGTCTGCATGTCTCCCGAACCCGTAGGGTCTACACACTTAAGGTCCGGTGACGCTAGGGTTGTAGAGATATATGTATGCGGAAACCCGAAAGTTGTTCGGAGTCCCGGATGAGATCCCGGACGTCACGAGAGGTTCCGGAATGGTCCGGAGGTGAAGAATTATATATAGGAAGTCCAGTTTTGGCCACCGGGAAAGTTTCGGGGGTTATCGGTATTGTACCGGGACCACCGGAAGGGTCCCGGGGGTCCACCGGGTGGGGCCACCTGTCCCGGAGGGCCCCGTGGGCTGAAAGTGGAGGGGAACCAGCCCCTAATGGGCTGGGGCGGAACCCTAGGGGGGGGAGTTTCCCCTTGCCTTGGGGGGCAAGGCAACCCCTTCCCCCTTGGCCGCCGCCCCCCCTTGGAGATCCCATCTCCAAGGGCTGCGCACCCCCCCTTGGGGGCCTATATAAAGGGGGGGGAGGGAGGGCAGCACACTACAGCCTTTGGCGCCTCCCTCCTCCCCTGCAACACCTCTCTCTCGCGCGCAGAAGCTCGGCGAAGCCTTGCCGGAGAGCCGCTACATCCACCACCACGCCGTCGTGCTGTTGGATCTCCATCAACCTCTCCTCCCCCCTTGCTGGATCAAGAAAGGAGGAGACGTCGCTGCACCGTACGTGTGTTGAACGCGGAGGTGCCGTCCGTTCGGCACTCGGTCATCGGTGATTTGGATCACGGCGAGTACGACTCCGTCATCCACGTTCATTGGAACGCTTCCGCTCGCGATCTACAAGGGTATGTAGATCCACTCCTTTCCCCTCGTTGCTAGTAGACTCCATAGATGCATCTTGGTGAGCGTAGGAAAATTTTAAATTATGCTACGATTCCCAAACAGTGGCATCATGAGCCAGGCCTATGCGTAGTTACTATGCACGAGTAGAACACAAAGAAGTTGTGGGCGTTGATGTTGCCAATTCTTCTTGCCGCTACTAGTCGTTTCTTGTTTCGGCGGCATTGTAGGATGAAGCGGCCCGGACCGACCTTACACGTACGCTTACGTGAGACAGGTTCCACCGACTGACATGCACTAGTTGCATAAGGTGGCTAGCGGGTGTCTGTCTCTCCTACTTTAGTCGGAACGGATTCGATGAAAAGGGTCCTTATGAAGGGTAAATAGAAATTGGCAAATCACGTTGTGGTCATACGTAGGTAAGAAATCGTTCTTGCTAGAAACCTACAAACCACGTAAAAGCTTGCAACAACAATTAGAGGACGTCTAACTTGTTTTTGCAGCAAGTGATATATGTGATATGATATGGCCAGAAGATGTGATGAATGATATATGTGATGTATGAGATTGATCATATTCTTGTAATAGGAATCACGACTTGCATGTCGATGAGTATGACAACCGGCAGGAGCCATAGGAGTTGTCTTTATTATTTTGCATGACCTACGTGTCATTGAATAACGCCATGTAATTTACTTTACTTTGTTGCTAAACGGTTAGCCATAGAAGTAGAAGTAATCGTTGGCGTGACAACTTCATGAAGACACAATGATGGAGATCATGATGATGGAGATCATGGTGTCATGCCGGTGACGAAGATGATCATGGTGCCCCGAAGATGGAGATCAAAGGAGCATGATGATATTGGCCATATCATGTCACTATTTGATTGCATGTGATGTTTATCATGTTTTTGCATCTTATTTGCTTAGAACGATGGTAGTAAGTAAGATGATCCCTTATAATAATTTCAAGAAAGTGTTCACCCTAACTGTGCACCGTTGCGAAGGTTCGTTGTTTCGAAGCACCACGTGATGATCGGGTGTGATAGATCCTAACGTTCGAATACAACGGGTGTTGACGAGCCTAGCATGTACAGACATGGCCTCGGAACACACGCAATACACTTAGGTTGACTTGACGAGCCTAGCATGTACAGACATGGCCTCGGAACACGGAGGACCGAAAGGTCGAGCATGAGTCGTATAGAAGATACGATCAACATGGAGATGTTCACCGATCTTGACTAGTCCGTCTCACGTGATGATCGGACACGGCCTAGTTAAACTCGGATCATGTTTCACTTAGATGACTAGAGGGATGTCTATCTGAGTGGGAGTTCATAATCAGATGAACTTCATTATCATGAACATAGTCAAAAAGGTATTTGCAAATTATGTCATAGCTTGCGCTTTAGTTCTACTGGTTAAGATATGTTCCTAGAGAAAATTTAGTTGAAAGTTGGTAGTAGCAATTATGCGGACTGGGTTCGTAAACTGAGGATTGTCCTCATTGCTGCACAGAAGGCTTACGTCCTTAATGCACCGTTCGGTGTGCTGAACCTCAGCGTCGTCTGTAGATGTTACGAAACATCTGACATACACGTTTTGATGACTACGTGATAGTTCAGTGCGGTTTAGAATTGTGGCACCAAAGACGTTTTTGAAACGTCGCAGAACATGTGAGATGTTCCGAAGACTGAAATTGGGATTTCAGACTAGTGCCCACGTCAAGAGGTATGAGACCTCTGACAAGTTTCTTAAGCCTGCAAACTAAGGGAGAAAAGCTCAATCGTTGAGCGTGTGCTCAGATTGTCTGAGTGCCACAATCGCTTGAATCGAGTGGGAGTTAATCTCCCAGATGAGATAGTGATAGTTCTCCATAGTCACTGCCACCAAGCTAGTAGAGCTTCGTGATGAACTATAACATATCAAGGATAATTATGATGATCCTTGAGCTATTCGCGATGTTTGACACCGTGAGAGTAGAAATCAAGAAGGAGCATCAATTGTTGATGGTTAGTAAAACCACTAGTTTAAGAAGGGCAAGGGCAAAAGGGATACTTCATGAAACAGCAAGTCGTTTGCTGCTCTAGTGAAGAATCCCAAGGTTGAACCCAAACCCGAGACTAAGTGCTTCTGTAATGAGAGGAACGGTCACTGAAGCAGTACTACCCTAGATACTTGGTAGATGAGAAGGCAGGCAAGGTCGACAGAATTATATTGGATATATGTTATATGAATGTGTACTTTACTAGTACTCCTAGCAGCACCAGGGTATTAGATACTGGTTCGGTTGCTAAGTGTTAGTAACTCGAAATAAAAGCTGCGGAATAAATGGAGACTAGCTAAAGGTGAGATGACGATATGTGTTGGAAGTGTTTCCAAGGTTGATGTGATCAAGCATCGCATGCTCCCTCTACCATCGAGATTTGGTGTTTGCGTTGAACATGATTGGATTATGTTTACCGCAAAACGGTTATTCATTTAAGGAGAATAATGGTTACTCTGTTTATTTGAATAATACCTTCAATGGTCTTGCACCTAAAATGAATCTCGATCGTAGTGATACACATGTTCATGCCAAAAAGATATAAGATAGTAATGATAGTACCACATACTTGTGGCACTGCCACTTGAGTCATATTGGTATAGAACGCATGAAGAAGCTCCATGTAGATGGATCTTTGGACTCACTCGTTTTTGAAATGAATGAGACATGCGAACCATGTCTATTGGTATATATGCATGAAGAAACTCCATGCAGATGGATCGTTTGGACTCACTTGATTTTGAATCACTTGAGACATGCAAATCATATCACATGGGCAAGATGACTGAAAGGCCTCGTTTTCAGTAAGATGAAACAAGAGAGCAACTTATTGGAAGTAATACATTTTGATGTATGCAGTCCAATGAGTGCTGAGGCATGCAGTGGACATCGTTATGTTCTTACTTCACAGATGATTTGAGTAGATGCTGAGTGTATTTACTTGATGAAACACTAGTCTGAATTATTGAAAGGTTAAAGTAATTTCAGAGTGAAGTTGAAGATCGTCGTGACAAGAGGATAAAATGTCTGTGATATGATCATAGAGATGAGTATCTGAGATACGAGTTTGGCACACAATTGAGACATTGTGGAAAGTGTTTCACAATTAATACCGCCTGGAACACCATAGTGTGATGGTGTGTCCGAACATCATAACTGCACCCTATTGGATATGGTGCATACCATGATGTTTCTTATCAAATTACCACTATCATTTATGGGTTAGGCATTAGAGACAACCGCATTCACTTTAAAAGGGGCACCATGCAATTCCATTGAGACGACACCGTTTATAGAAACCTAAGTTGTCGTTTCTTAAAAGTTTGGGGCTGCAATGCTTATGTGAAAAAGTTTCAGCTGATAAGCTCGAACCCAAAGCGGATAAATGCATCTTCATAGAATACCCAAAAACAGTTGGGTATACCTCCTGTTTCAGATCTGGAAGCAAAAGTAATTGCTTCTAGAAACGAGTCCTTTCTCGAGGAAAAGTTTCTCTCGAAAGAATTGAGTGGGAGGATGGTGGAGACTTGATAAGGTTATTGAACCGTCGCTTCAACTAGTATGTAGCAGGGCACAGGAAGTTGTTCCTGTGGCACCTACACCAATTGAAGTGGAAGCTTATGATAGTGATCATGAAACTTCGGATCAAGTCACTACCAAACCTCGTAGGACGACGAGGATGCGCACTACTTCAGAGTAATGCGTGATCCTGTCTTGGAAGTCATGTTGCTAGACAACAATGAACCTACGAGCTATGGAGAAGCGATGGTGGGCCCATATTCCGACGAATGGCTCGAGGCCATGAAATCCGAGATAGAATCCATGTATCAGAACAAAGCATGGACTTTGGTGAACTTGCCCGATGATCGGCAAGCCATTGAGATAAATGGATCTTTAAGAAGAAGACGGACATGGACGGTAAAGTTACCGTCTATGAAGCTCGACTTGTGGCAAAGAGTATTTTCACAAGTTCAAGGAGTTGACTACGATGAGTTTTTCTCATCCGTAGCGATGCTTAGGTCCGTCGGAATCATGTTAGCATTAGCTACATTTATGAAATCTGGCAGATGGATGTCAAAACAAGTTTCCTTACCAGTTTTCGTAAGGAAAGGTTGTATGTGATACAATCAGAAAGGTTTTGTCGATCCTAAGGATGCTAAAAGATATGCTAGCTCCAGCGATCCTTCCATGGATCAGAGCAAGCATCTCGGAGTCAGAATATACGCTTTGATGGGGTGATCAAAGTTTTTGGGTTTATACAAAGTTTGTTAGAAACTTGTATTTACAATAAAGTGAGTGGGAGCGCTACAACATTTCTGATAAGTATATGTGAATGACATATTGATGATCCGAAATGATGTAAAATTTCTGGAAAGCATAAAGGGTTGTTTGAAAGGAGTTTTTCAAAGGAAGACCTGGATAAAGCTACTTACATATTGGGCATCAAGATCCATAGAGATAGATCAAGACGCCTGATGATACTTTCAAAAGACAGCACACCTTGACATGATTTTGAAAGAGTTCAAAATAGATCAGCAAAGAAGGAGTTCTTGGCTGTGTTACAAGGTGTGAGTATTGAGTAAGACTCAAGACCTGACCACAGCGGAAGATAGAGAAAGGACGAAGGTCGTCCCCTATGCTTTAGACATAGGCTCTATAGTATGCTATGCTGTGTACCGCACATGTAGTGTGCCTTGAGTTGGTCAAGAGGGTACAATGGTGATCCGGGAAAGGATCTCATGACAGCGGTCGAACTTATCCTTAGTACCTAGTGGATTAAGGAATTTTCTCGATTATGGAGGTGGAAAGGAGTTCGTCGTAAAGGGTTACGTCGATGCGAACTTTGACACTAATCCGGATGACTCTGAGTAGTAAACCGGATTCGTATAGTAGAGCAATTATTTGAAATGGCTCCAAATAGCGCGTGGTAGCATCCACAAGATGACATAAATATTCGTAAAGCACACGGTTCTGAAAGGTTCAGACCCGTTGACTAATAACCTCTCTCACAAGCATAACATGACCAAACCAGAACACATTGAGTGATAATCACATAGTGATGTGAACTAGATTGTTGACTCTAGTAAACTCTTTAGATGTTGGTCACATGGTGATGTGACCAGTGAGTGTTAATCACATGGTGATGTGAACTAGATTATTGACTCTAGTGCAAGTGGGAGACTGTTGGAAATATGCCCTAGAGGCAATAATAAATGGTTATTATTATATTTCTTTGTTCATGGTAATTGTCTATTATTCATGCTATAATTGTATTGTCCGGAAATCGTAATACATGTGTGAATACATAGACCACAACCTGTCCCTAGTAAGCCTCTAGTTGACTAGCTCGTTGATCAACAGATAGTCATGGTTTCCTGACTATGGACATTGGATGTCATTGATAACGGGGTCACATCATTAGGAGAATGATGTGATGGACAAGACCCAACTTAAGCATAGCATAAAAGATCGTGTAGTTTCGTTTGCTAGAGCTTTTCCAATGTCAAGTATCTTTTCCTTAGACCATGAGATCGTGCAACTCCCGGATACCGTAGGAGTGCTTTGGGTGTGCCAAACGTCACAACGTAACTGGGTGACTATAAAGGTGCATTACGGGTATCTCCGAAAGTGTCTGTTGGGTTGGCACGGATCGAGACTGGGATTTGTCACTCCGTGTGACGGAGAGGTATCTCTGGGCCCACTCGGTAATGCATCATCATAATGAGCTCAATGTGACTAAGGCGTTAGTCACGGGATCATGCATTGCGGTACGAGTAAAGAGACTTGCCGGTAACGAGATTGAACAAGGTATTGGGATACCGACGATCGAATCTCGGGCAAGTAACATACCGATTGACAAAGGGAATTGCATATGGATTGATTGAATCCTCGACACCGTGGTTCATCCGATGAGATCATCGTGGAGCATGTGGGAGCCAACATGGGTATCCAGATCCCGCTGTTGGTTATTGACCGGAGAGGCGTCTCGGTCATGTCTGCATGTCTCCCGAACCCGTAGGGTCTACACACTTAAGGTCCGGTGACGCTAGGGTTGTAGAGATATATGTATGCGGAAACCCGAAAGTTGTTCGGAGTCCCGGATGAGATCCCGAACGTCACGAGAGGTTCCGGAATGGTCCGGAGGTAAATATTTATATATGGGAAGTCTTATTTTGGTCGCCGGAAAAGTTTCGCGCTTTATCGGTATTGTACCGGGAGTGCCGAAAGGGGTCCGGGGGTCCACCAAGGGGGTCCACCAGCCCCGGGGGGCCACATGGGCTGTAAGGGGTGCGCCTTGGCCTATATGGGCCAAGGGCACCAGCCCCAAGAGGCCCATGCGCAAGAGATAAGAAAAAAGGGAGAGTCCTAAAGGGGGAAGGCACCTCCGAGGTGCCTTGGGGGGGAAGGACTCCCCCCTGGCCGCACCCTTCCTTGGAGGAAGGGGCAAGGCTGCGCCCCCCCCTCTCCCTTGGCCCTATATATAGTGGGGGGAAGGGAGGGCAGCAAGATCTAAGCCTTGGGCGCCTCCCTCCTCTCCTGCAACACCTCTCTCTCTCTCGCAGAAGCTCGGCGAAGCCCTGCCGGAGACCCGCTACATCCACCATCACGCCGTCGTGCTGCTGGATCTCCATCAACCTCTCCTTCCCCCTTGCTGGATCAAGAAGGAGGAGACGTCGCTGCACCGTACGTGTGTTGAACGTGGAGGTGCCGTCCGTTCGGCACTCGGTCATCGGTGATTTGGATCACGGCGAGTACGACTCCGTCATCCACGTTCATTGGAACGCTTCCGCTCGCGATCTACAAGGGTATGTAGATGCACTCCTTTCCCTTCGTTGCTAGTAGACTCCATAGATGCATCTTGGTGAGCGTAGGAAAATTTTAAATTATGCTACGATTCCCAACAATAGTGCCTATAGATTTTTTTGAAAGTCAAACTTTGCTAACTTTAACCTAGTGTATAGAGAAAACTGTCTACATCTACAATACAAAACATGTACATTCTGAAAATATAACTCACGATATATCCAATGATGTGCATTCGGTATTCTAGATGTACCTACTTTTCTCTATAGATATGGTCAAAGTTTGTAATGTTTGACTTTTACAAAAATCTATAGGCACTACATTATGGAACGGAGGGAGTATCATCTAACTGACGCTCTTTTCATTATTTGATGAATGAAAGCGATAATAAACAACGCCTTGCTATTGAACTTTGAACTATATGCCCCTTCCACTTAAGTTCCCTTATTTCTGTTCTGATATTCTATTAGGTGGATGAAAAATACAATTTCGATGTTGAAAGAGAATATGCTATATAACTTTATTTATTGTAATCAGAGTATGCTATATAACTTTGATGTTGCCTAATAATCTCATGAGATCTGCTTTTGCACCTGTAGTTGTAGCATTTTTGGTTGCCCTGATTTATAAGCTTGTGTGCTTGCTTCCTTGGTTGCCTTTCTGTTTGTATGATTTTGTTTGTGATGTCATGGTGCTCATCAAGGTCGACGGTGGAGCCGTGTTCTGAAGTTGGAGCGTGCCCTTTTGTTGGTGCCATCGTTCTCTCCTCCACGACTATCGTCACCACGAGCCCAAGTATCTTCGCTGGGTATCGATGGAGTTGGTGGACCTAATAGGTCTGTCGTACATCTCCTCTGCTTTTTTTTGATATAGTCAGCTAGGGTTTGTACATCTACATTTTTACTATCATATATGTTACCTGTGGTATTGCCGTTCACCTGACAATCATTGACATCATGTGGTTGTTCTGTGCTTCGTGGTGTTACTAAAATCTTTAGGATGCCCTCACTGGTCAGCATGGTTAGCTTCAGATACATATTATAGAAAGTCTCGGTACCCTGATAACTTTGCCCTTTTATGCTATTTTTGTTAAGTGGTGGTGGTAAAGAACTGGGATTGTCTTTGCCCTGTGCGACCAGCTAAAGGCAGCAAGTTTACAAATCGTTCCTCTGTAATGATAATATTCTTAGATTATTTCAGTCTTATTGGTTTGGAGTGTGCCACTTCTATGTTTTTTTTAATTTGAAGCCACTTCAGTAAATTAAACAATGACATCTCCAATGCATATGCTACTTCTTTACTTCAAACTATAGCATGTGTTTTTAGTTTCACCGATTTTGCATTATGAGAGTCACTCACTCACCAATTCTGCTTGATCCCTTCCTCCTTGGTGCTCGGCAGGAGGAGCTCAGGCTGCCACCACACAAATGGATACGCGGTGTTTCAAGTTATGGCAATTAGTCTTGGTTTGGGAAAATAATAAGTATTGATTATGATTAATGACGCATGATAAAGTTTGGTATTAGTGTGTCCCTTTCTTCGTATGTATATTTCAAAGTGGTACAATGCAGCATGCCATCATTTATTTATTTTATCATCCTTTAGGAAGGAATAATTGCCTGCATTCAGTTTTTTTATCATCCTTTAGGTGGGAAGAATTGTCTGGTTTCAAGGTTCCCTATATGCACGACAGGAAAATGTTTATGGAGCTAACTTCTATGTTGTCAAATGCAGAGTGAAAGCTACAAAATCATAGTTATATGTACATCCACCAGCCTTTTATGGAGCTAACTTCTATTTTCTCATGCAAGTCATCCTATCTTTGCAAGCCTACTGATATAATACACTCAAGATAGGGCACCGCATGTTTAAGTTGTCACTCCTATAAGCTTATAGGAAGCAAACATTTTCATTATCTTCGGCACTTATATTGTCATTAACTTATGCAGCTGAGTATTAAAATCAGAACGGGGCAATAAATTTCTCTACTATGAAAAAGTGAAGAGAAAATATATGCACCGAATTACTAATGGAGTGGTTTCGATGGGAACTGAAACCTTTCACTTTCAAAGTTGGACATTGATATGAACCGTGAGTGTAGAGAAATTCATTTCACATGAAGCAAAAGAAAGGCATGCAGTACCTTACATTGACAGTGATTATTAGCCCATTGTGGTGCTTCAGATCTGATGTAATTTGGAGAATCTTAGCTCTGATATGTACATGAATCTTCTTTTATTTTGTCGCGCAACTGAGTGTTCTCATATGGGACTATTTGTTTTGTGTATCTCTTACAAATAATGATATGGACTATAGGTAAAAGAATTCCTATTTTAATTATATTATGTTGTAGATGATGCATGGTTCCTGAATCTTTTTGGTTTGTACTGAACTTGATGCAAACCAGTTGTCTTATATGGCACTGCCAATCTGGCTTTTTGGAACAAATTTTGTCATGTGCTTGCAAAATTAATTATCCTATTGACCAAGTATCCTCATCTTACCATGTTTTTAGTATATCTCTAGTGTTTGTGATCTATACTAATCTCATTAGTCCTGAAAGAGTGTTGTAATTTTCGTTGGATGTACAAGATTTATACACGAGTGTTGTGATTTTCTTTGGATGTACAAACAAGATTTATACACACCGGGTCACGACGCTTGGACGGGCAACACGCGCCAAGGTGCGCTTCCGATCTAGTCATGCATGGTAACTGGTAAGAGGTCGATGTGGTGCATGACGCGGTGCTTTAGAAAACCCGGTTTATTTTCTAAGCACATTTCTAAGCGTATTGTACTAGGCTTATGTTATCTGCCCAGACATTGCATAAATTGTTGAGAACAGTCAAGTAGCTAGTGGCTTGTTACGATGCATGCCTGGAGTTAGTTGAGCTAGCGGCGTGAGTTAATGCATGGAGTCGTGCTGTTAGTGCCGAGTGATATGGCCAGGTTGTGTGTGTGTGTGTGTGTGTAAGAGATGTATGAATATTTGCTTTGAGCTAAGAGAAATATCACTAGTAGAAAATGGCCATTTGTCCCGGTTGGGCAACCAGGACTAAAGGGTCGGTACTAAAGCCCTATACCTTTAGTCCTGGTTCTTATACCAACCGGGACAGATGGGCCTCCACGTGGCCGCTGCGGCGAGCCCAGGCAGGAGGGCCTTTGGTCCTAGTTGGTAGCACCAACCGGGACCAAAAAGCATCCACGCGTCAGCAGCTGGCAGGAGCTGAGATTTTTGTTTTTTTAAAGGGGGTGGGTTTTGGGGGTTTTGGGGGGTTTATTTAGGGTGTTAGCTAGCTAATAGAGAGAAGTGTCCTCTCTTATCTTCGTGCTTGGTTTACCAACGCTACTGATATGCCTATACATGGTTTAGACTGAAGTGAAGACAACATGTGGTGCATGTCGAAAGTAATACTAATCCTAACTCAAGTTAGGATTAGTATTACTTTCGACATGCACCACATGTTGCCTTCACTTCAATCCAATCCATGTTCATTTCACCCATTGATATATAATAACTCTTCATGCTCGCATCATGCATCATCATAATAACAAGTCCTACTAATCATCATCATACAACTTCTACTCGTTATTAATAACAAGTCATATGATCATCATCCTCATAGTCATCGAACCAACCCTACTTAATTGTTCTTAGCACATGATCATCAGTATTAGGTAGGACCTAAATACCCTCTTTAAGGTAAAATAGCATAAAACAATATAGGCCATGACTCTCCATTATGGAGAATGGAGATCACCTGTCTCCAATTCTTGCGCTTCGCTTCTTTTTGCTTCCAAGAACCTCCTTACGACTGTCCATACATTTTTTCCATTATTTGATTACCATGTGTTCACCGGTTTTAGAAATCCGGTATGGATAGGTGAGATTCGTAGGATGACATGGCTGTATGTTCAAAACATCAAGGCGACCATTCTGTTACATCAAATGAGGCACACAATCCATCGGGATTTTCTGTTGAAAAACATAGTAATAACTTCGTAGTTAGCAATGATGTACTAGTTTTAGAAGTATGCAAAAGATGCACGGATATCGTAATAGTAAAAAATCTTACCAGGGTATCTCCATAGAAGTTACCGTGGTTCAACACGTGCACTAGTGGCACATATTGACCATAATTTGGAGGAGTATCATAATAGGTATTGTAATTCTCAAGGTCAGTACAAAATGCGATCAGATGATTTTTCTCCTGATAAGTTAATTCAGAGCCATCGGTGTGGTGGGTTTTAATTTGTCTACCATCTTCCGCACATTGTTTGAAGAATGAAAATAAGCTGTCAATGGAAATAAGCTGTCAATTATTTTTAAATAAACAATATAAATTAGTTAATAACTATGTTTGAGAAACTCACATAGCGGTAGAATTGGAAGCGTATCAACAAGGACCCCAAATGTCCATATTGTCTTGCTCGATGTCAGGATCACCAAGATCCATGGTGAGAAGCATATCCTCATAAAAACCATACATCTTGCAAAGTTGCTTCCCAATTTGGGCAACCAAAATCCATAACATGATGGGTCCTTAGGTGAATTTTCTTTGTCTCAAAACTTTCATGGTCTTCAAAACCCATCCTCTCCAAGACATAGCGTCTTGCATGGCATGGGATAAGCTAGTCAAATTGTAAAAGATGAAAATTACACATTGAAATAGTTGAAGTCGTGCTTAATTAATTACGAAAAAAACACTTGTCGTCGTTGCGTATCATTTCAACATCGAAGGTCTCTTGGAGCTTAATACTAAAGCGCCGATCTTCGTCCAGATGAGGCCCGTCGCACAGGCCTCAGTCGTCGTTGCACCAGCAGCACTCCCTCAGGAGACTTTTGTCGTCCGAATACGACATTTCCTATGTTCATAATTCAAAGATTAAACTTGTACAATTCAATATATGTACTACAAAAACTAAATTAGATCATTATTATTCATCACGGGTTGACTATCGGTCTGTCGAGTCTTTTCTTGAAAATTCTCAGCTCACGTGGTGTATATATTCGACCGTCGGTGATGGTAGCTCCTCTTTTCGTTCCCGAGTGCATTACACCAAATTGTTTAGCACACGGGAACGAATGAGAAGCTACCCCCACGACAACAGTCGGGATTCTTCATCCTCTCATATATGGTGGAGACTCTCCCTCACCGATTCCTCTTTGACATTTGCGACCATCAGTGATGGTAGCTCCTCCTTTCGTTCCCAAGTGCATTACACCAAATTGTCTAGCACACGGGAACGAAGGAGAAGCTACCCCCAAGACAACAGTCGGGATTCTTCGTCCTCTCATATATGGTGGAGACTCGACAGACTTAAAGTCAACCTGAAATATCGTTTAATTATCTTTCTAAAAAAGGACATATCGTTTAACTAAAAAATAAACTAGTTCTATTAATTTTTCTTACTAAAAATAAACTACTTCTATAGTAAAATAAACTAGTTTTATTAAATCAACTAGTTCAACTAAGCACTTACTATAAATAAAATAAAGTAGTACTTACTAAAAATAAACTACTTCTATAG
>NC_057814.1:533848957-533850456 GCF_018294505.1 Triticum aestivum
CAACCGGGACCAATGTGCTGCGCCTGCCAAAGTCGTGGTGCAGTGGGATGTTTAGTCCCACCTCGCTAGCCGAGGAGCCGCCGCACCTGTTTACTAGAGGTTTATAAAACTTTTTAGTTGATTCCTTTTGCTATTAGAGTTTCATTAAAGTTTTCTAGTTCATTCTTTTTTCTATTAGAGTTTCATTAAAGTTCATTTTGTTTCTACTTATTTATTTTCTTTTCTTTTTTGCTTTTTTATTGATTTTATGAAAATTCTTTTTTGCTTTTAATATTTTGAACAGAAAATATTTTGATAATTTTAGTTGCATAAATTTTATATAATTTTAGTTTCAATAATACTAGAGGTTTATAAAAGCTTTTTAGTTGATTCCTTTAGTACCGGTTCTAAGGCTGTTACAAAGGCATTTCATTTAGTACCGGTTCTAAGGCTCCCCATTAGCACCTTTAGTACCGGTTCATGGCATGAACCGGTAATAGAGTTTTTTAATTGATTCTTTCTGCAGCTGTTTTTTAGTCCCACCTCGCCAAGCGAGAGGCACTCGCAGCGGTTTATAAGCCCTGAGTGCAGAGACGATATGAAGGAGAGGCGCAATGCTCACCTGCACGTTGCTTAGCTTCAGGCCTTGAGGAAGTGGTGTAGACTGCACGGAGCTATCAGGGTTTCGGACGAAAACTACACATAGCTCCGTGCAGTCTACTCTATTTCCTCAAGGCCTGAAGCTAAGCAACGTGCAGGTGAGCATTGCGCCTCTCTTTTATTTTGAGCATTGCACCATTCAAAGCCACATCATCAATTTTCAACCCTTTCTGACTTCATTTGTTATTTTTCATGCATTTACTGATTTTTTTGAGCTATAAGACCCTGAAATTGAAAAGCACTACAAATAATCTCTGAAAAAGTTGAAAGTTGGCATGGTATCATCATTTCACCCACATAGCATGTGCTAAAAAGTTGAGAGGGTTACGGCAAAAACTGGATGCACATCGGGTACAAAACGGACAATCTCTTTCGAAGTATCAGGGTTTCGGACTAAAACTCATTTGTTACAAAGGGATTTCATTTTTTAACTTATTTGAACTCCAGACTCTTTGTGTGTTCAAAATGCACCATTCAAAGCCACAACATCAATTTTCAACCCTTTCTGACTTCATTTGTTATTTTTCATGCATTTACTGATTTTTTTGAGCTATAAGACCCTGAAATTGAAAAGCACTACAAATGATCTCTGAAAAGGTTGAAAGTTGGCATGGTATCATCATTTCACCCACATAGCATGTGCTAAAAAGTTGAGAGGGTTACGGCAAAAACTGGATGCACTTCGTGTACAAAACGGACAATCTCTTTCGAAGTATCAGGGTTTCGGATGAAAACTCATCTATTACAAAGGGATTTCATTTTTTTAACTTATTTGAACTCCAGACTCTTTGTGTGTTCAAAATGCACCATTCAAAGCCACATCAGCAATTTTCAACCCTTTCTGACTTCATTTGTTCTTT
>NC_057814.1:533850962-533854266 GCF_018294505.1 Triticum aestivum
ACCATGAAATTAAAAAGCACTACAAATGATATCTGAAAAGGTTGAAAGTTGGCATGGTATCATCATTTCACCCACATAGCATGTGCTAAAAAGTTGAGAGGGTTACGACAAAAGCTGGATGCACTTCATGTACAAAACGTACAATCTCTTTCGAAGTATTAGGGTTTCGGACGAAAACTCATCTGTTAGAAAGGGATTTCATTTTTTTAACTTATTTGAACTCCAGACTCTTTGTGTGTTCAAAATGCACCATTCAAAGCCACATCAGCAATTTTCAACCCTTTCTGACTTCATTTGGTGTTTTTCAGGCATTCACTCATATTTTTGAGCTAAATGACCATGAAATTGAAAAGCACTACAAATGATTCTTTTTAGTTGCATAAATTTTATATAATTTAAGTTGCATAAATTTTATTTTATTGATTCTTTTTAGTTGATTCCTTTTCCTATTAGAGTTTTATTAAAGCTTTTTAGTTGATTCCTTTTGCTATTGTAGAATATATTAGTGGGTAAAAAAACAAACCTTTGGTCCCGGTTCCAGACACCAACCGGGACTAATGGTGGTGGGCCAGGAGCAAGGCCCATTGGTCCCGGTTTGTGTCTGGAACCGGGACCAATGGTCTCAAACGAACCGGGACCAATGGCCCCCGAGGCCCGGCCCGTGCCCTGGCCTCATGAACCGGGACCTATGCCCCCCATTGGTCCTAGTTCATGAGTGAACTGGGATTAATGGGCTTGCCCTGCCTAGACCAAAGCCCTGTTTTCTACTAGTGTATAGAGAAAAAAAGTCGGGCTATGAGAGGACGACACCAAAACACTTGTCTCTCCATTTTTCTTGAGCGTGTTGTGAGAAGCAACATGAAGTGGAAGTGGGGCTGAGAATGTTTCAACATCACATGGCTGGTGGTGATTTCGCCGGTCTTGGAGATGAGGTGGAGGTTGACGGGTGTGGAGGTGGGTCTTCGCCGCCAAAGAAGGGAGGAAGGGGGAGTGGAGTGTGCAAGGATGGCTGAGGTGGTGGAGGCCTTGGGCCACAGGCCAGCGAGGCTGCGTAGAGATGCTTGCCGATAACATGTACAGAGAGGGGAAATTGACCATCGTGGATTTGTTTCTTGAGTCGACTGAAAGATGGGTGTTCCCTTTTCATTAAAGGATGGCTAAGAATTGATTAATTAGATTGTTTACTATAGTGTTGTTATCTTATGTGTTCTCTTTTGTGTTATCTTCGAATAAGCCATTTCCATCTTCTTGCGAGAAATAGAACACTAAGAGATACACCCTCCCCCCACACCCCCCACACCCCCCACACACAGAGATAGAGATATTTCATGTTAATAGACATATATTATTATTAGAAGCGTTGTTTATAGCAAATCCCACAACCCCCAACGCACTATGAGGCTTCAAATCGAGGGAGCTTAGGGCATTTCTAACCGTTCCCCTATAATCGGTTAGTGGAGTATATTTAGCTTTTTACTTCACTAACCGGCATCTAGCCGGGCCCCAATCCTGCCTAACGGAGTATAATTTTACTCTTCTCCCTAAAGATTTCCCTATTTTTACTCCATCTTTGCTCCACCGAGTAAAACGGCGCGACTTTCCTCTGCTGCCTCTCCCTCCCCTCCCCCGCCGCATCTTCGTCCTTGCCACCCCTCCTACCCCTTCCCTCTCCCCGCCGGCACCGGCCGGCCGCCGGGGAAGCCTTGTAGGCCTCCGCCGCTGTCCTCACCACCTCCTCGTCCCGCCGCCGGCCAAAAATCGAGGGGATCTGCGGCTGCTGTCGCCGCCGCCGGATTTGGCGTTTCCGGCCACCGGCGGCTGCGCGTTGCCATGGATTGGCCGGGAAGCGGCCCACACAGCCCTGGCAAAGCCTTCGCGCCGCATGCAAGTACCGGCTCTGCCTCTAGCCACTCTAATCGCTCCCGCCGTCTGTTCTCCGGCAACTCACAACCGACCGTGACCCGGGCCCGGCGCTTGCGCAGCGGCTCACCGGCTTGCAGCTGCTGACCATACAATGCGACGACTGCACACGGCAAGTGGTGCGCCGAGTTTCTACCACGCCGAAGCATCCTGGATGGGTGTTCTTCAAATTCACAAACGATGGGTATGTGCTTGTTTTGATTCGGTTTTTCACCAGATTCGGTTCAATTTCGGTATCTCATTAATGCTCATCTATGTGTGCATGATGATGGATGTTTGTTTTGGTATTGGGAAGAAGAATACATCGATCTATTGATAGCACAAAAATTAGTAGATGTTCGTCACTCATTGTTAGAATTGAGGCTAAACATGGGACTGGATGTGAGATTAGAGAAGAAATTAGAGGGGAAGCAATGTCTACTTCTTTAGAATCAAAGAAGAAGAATGAAGTATGCAAGATCGAGAATCCGCAGATCAACAATGAAGGCATCAAAAAGATATTAATCCAACTAGTGGGAGCAGTTATGGAAGTTGGATATCTTCTAAAATGTCTAATTGTGATTCTTGTTTTCTTTGGTCTTGCTCTTCTAGCAAAGAATTGATGAATTATTATGTATCCAATGTCTTTGAATGAAATAAAGAAGCAAAGAAATGTGTTTCGGTGGCCGAAATTGAAATGCAAATGAAAAAAAATACTCCGCTAAGTTTAGGGGATCGGCTAGGTCCGGCCAAAACTTAGTGAAAGTCTTTTACTTCGTTAACTTTTTGGGGATTACCTAGAGTTGGCCTTAATATCAGAATGAATAAATGCATCCCTGCCAAAAATAAAATAAAAATGAATAGATGCATAGAGGTGACAGATTTTAGCAAACTATATGTCGCGGCCACTGTTATTTTGCCTTTACATTTGCTGTTAGCAGGGCACTATGCTGCAGCTCTTTTGCACCAGGATGCATTTTATTTTGTTTTTTCTTCCATTATCGTCAATACTGCATGATTCACGTCTAAGTTCCATCGGCCGGACTTGTCAACTACTTGCAGGTCTGCTGTCTTTGTCTAGGCGGCTGCAACTCAAGAATTTCAAACGAAAATAGAAATAAGAATTAGTCAACTCTCTCTTACCCTTCTATAGCAGGCACATATTTTCATCATAGTCAAATGATTGTGCCCGAAGGCTGTATGGCTTGTTTTTTTTTTGTTTGGCAAAAGTGCTGACTTGTTGTTCCGTTGGTGATTCAATCAATGTATGGAACGGGTTAGCAGACACATATTTTCTATCATAGTCAAATCGATGTGGCCGAATGATGCAATGACTTGTTCAGTGATCAATAGTACAAGGGAACGCCTGCAACTCCATTTTTTTTAACCAAATATGGTCTACACG